>NW_017732750.1:181659-182727 GCF_001890085.2 Hipposideros armiger | reverse complement strand
TTTGATTTTCCTTTATTTCTTCCTTAATCCAGTCAGTCTTTAATAGCATGTAGTTTACTCTCCATGTATTTGTAGTTTTTCCTGCTTTCTTTTCACCATTGATATCCAATAACAAATCGTGTGATAAGAGACTATGCTTGGTATGATTTCAATCTTCTTAAATTACCAGAGGCTAATTTTATGTCCCAATATATGGCCTATCCTTGAGAATGTCCAATATACACTACAAAAAATTTTTTATATGAGGCCTGAACATTAGGTCCGTGAACTTGCCACAGTGCGCTTACATTTGCAACACTGTTCAAACAACTCGGTAAGGTTTCATAACCTTGGCATATCATTGTCTCACAGCTGTGTTCATGTCAACATGTGGCAGTGACTTGCTGAGCAGTTTTTATTATTCTTTTTGCATGATTTTGTGTGCTATCGCAAGGTCTGAACTTGAATTAGAGAAATGAACAAACATTAAATGTCTTGTGTCGCTTGGCAAGCGTGGAAGTGAAATAAGGGACATATTAGTCCAAGTCTATGGGGATAATTCCATGAAGAAAACAGCAGTTTACAAAGAGATTAAACTTTTCTGAAGGGAGAGAACGTGTCACTGATGAAGAGAGGTTAGTGTGGCCAGTAATAAGCAGAACTGAAATCATTGCAAAAGATAATTGAATTGTGTGTCAAAATCATTGGATGACTGTGAGTAGCATAGGAGACCAAATAAATATCGATAGAGAAACAGTTAGGAAAATCTTGGTATGAAAAAGTTGTGTGCAAAAATGGTCCTGAAGGAGCTCACCAATGAACAAAAGCAAAGGAGAGTCGAAGTTTGCCAAAAACTTTTTGAAAGACAAGATAATGTTTTGGGCTATGTTATCACTGGTGATGAAACATGGGTCTACCAATGAGAACCGAAAAATAGTGTCAAAGTACACAATGGAAGTCAGCCAATTCTGCACGACCAAAAATGTTCCATCAGTCCAAATCCACAGTCAAAACAGTGTTGCTAACCTTCTTTGATATCAGAGGGATTATTCATTATGAACTTGTACTAACTGGAAAAACAGTTAACCA
>NW_017732750.1:177516-178254 GCF_001890085.2 Hipposideros armiger | reverse complement strand
TGCTTTGAAGAGTGGACTAAGCTCTGGCATTGGTGCATGTCTTTCCAAGGGGGTAGCTCATAGGTGACTGTAGTGATATTCAGCAATGAAATATATAGCATTTTTTCTAAGATGAGTTCATGAACCTAATTTTCCGTCTTTGTAGGTGCTCTAGGATGAAGTTCTGTATAAAGGTCAGTTATGTCCATTTAGTCTAATGTGTCATTTAAGGCTGATATTTCCTTACTGATTTTCTGTTTGGATGATCTATCCATAACCTTCAATGCCATATTAGGTCCCCTACTGTAATTGTGTTTTGGTCAATTTTTCCCTTTATTTCTGTTAGTAGTTGCTTCATATATTTTTGTGCTCCCTGATTGGTGACATATATATTAATAAGTGTTATGTCTTCTTGATATATTGTTTATTTATCATTACAAAATGTCTGTCTTTGTCCCTTGTTTGCTTTTTTATCCTGAATTCTGTTTTGTCTGATATAAGTATGGCTACACTCACTTTCCTCTGGATACCATTTGCTTGGTGTATCAATTTTCATCCCTTCACTTGAGGGTATATTTGTACTGGTAGTTGAGATTAGTCTCTTGGAGGCAGTATATGGTTGGGTTTTGTTTTTTGACCAAATCTGCTACTCTGTTCTTATTTATTGGTGAGTTCAGTACATTTACATTTCTGGTGAAATAGATATATGAGGATTTCCTGTAGCCATCCTATGTTTTGTTTTCTAGCAGCTTGTTTTTT
>NW_017732750.1:172265-175004 GCF_001890085.2 Hipposideros armiger | reverse complement strand
AAAAAATAAAATTGAACTCAGAAAATTTAGACCTATTAATCATGGTAATATGGCCAAACAAATTTTATCTTACCATTTATACTTTAAGCTACTATGCTGAGCTTTGGATTATAGAAAGACTAGTAGTGTCTGGCAAGAGTGACAATCCTAATGTGAAAGTAAACTCATTAAGACTTTTAAAGGAAAATTCATTTGTAAGTATATTTTACCTACAAGAGATGCTGAATTGTAGCAAATATAGTGCTACTATTCTATTGTCTGTTTATTTTTATGTTTACTTTTACTTTCACATTAATTTGTGTGGGGAATAAATTTTTCATACTTTAGGAATGAGAATACGGTTTATTTCATATGTTTCCTGGTTATAAAAATGTTGTGTCTTGGAAATTTAAACCAAAATACAAAAATACACATAAATCAAATAATTGAAAATTTCTATCTCCAGACTATACAACATTTTCAGAATGCAGCATGGGGTCATTACATATGTTCAGAGTACAGGCACACCTTGGAGATATTGCAGGTTCTGTTTTAGGCCACCACATTAAAGCACATATAACCTTAAAATGAATTGTAATTTTTTTGCTGGTGCATGGTCTTGACTTCAATTTGTTTAAAACGCAATATCTGTGAAGTGTAATAAAGCAAAGTGCAATAAAACAAGACAAGCCTGTATATTAAGATGTTCCTTTACAGATGTTTACTCCTGAAATACTTTTGTTTTTATTATACCTATATAAATAAAAATAATAATTTTGTACCAAAATATTTAGTTTGGTAGCTCTAGCTCTCACAGAGGGCCAGTATTGATTAAGCACTAATTTATCTATAGGAACTTATAACATGCAGAGAAATAAAACATTTAAAGTAAGGGTACTCCTCTAATATATTAAAATTGGGGTAATACAACTGTCAGAACAAAGATACACTATACATACACATAATAATTGCTACACATAGTAGCAATTCAATTCTTTAAACAAAATTCTATAAATGGGATCACTTTTTATTACTTTTTNCTTCTGGCTTTTAGAGCTTTTGCTGAGAAATCTGATGATAGTTTAATGGGCTTTCCCTTATAGATTACTACACCCCCTCCATGGCTGACTTGAGAATTTTTTTTGTCATTAATTTTTGACAGCTTCAATATAATATGCCTTGGAGAAGGCTTTTTGTGAATGGGAGTAATTAGGTGTTCTGTTTGCTTCTTGGATTTGAGGATCCAGTTCTTTCTACAGGTTTCAAGAAGTTTTTATAGACTATTTGTTTGAATATACCCTCTGTTTCCTTCTCCTTCTGCTATACCCTTTATTCTTATGTTTCTTTTTCTGATGGAGTCAGAAATTTCTTGTAGAGTTCTTTCATTTCTTTCAATTCTCAAGTCTCTCTCTTCTTCCATCTGTACCATTTCCAGATTTTTATCTTCGATATCACGGATTCTTTCCTCTACCCGGTCAGCTCTTTTTCTTTAGCTGGCTATTTCATTCTTTATTCCTTTTATTGAGCTCTTTACACCCAGAAATTTTATTTGGTTCTTTTAAAAAATATCAATCTCTTTGGTAAAATATTCATTTTGTTCATTGATTTTGTTTCTAAGTTCATTAAATTGCCTGAGTTTTCTTGCATCTGGTTGAGTTTTTTTCAGCACTGCAATCTTGAATTCTCTGTCATTTATGTCACATATTTCCATGCCTCTAAATTAATCTTCTATAGATATTTCATTTCTTTCTGAGCTGCCTTTTTACCTTGGTTATTCATGGCAATGAAGGAATATTACTTTTCTTCCTGGGCATCTACATTAGTGGGTTTTGCAGTTGGTTGATATGAAGAGGTCTTTCTTTTGCTTTCTAGTAGGTGTGGCTTTAATGTTTTATTTTCTTTCTTTTTATGTCACAAATGGTGGCATGAGCAGAGATTCTTGAAATCTCCCCTGTAAGTTACAACAAATTGAACAACGTTAATTTACCAAAGAATAACCTGATCAGCACATATNAAGATTTTGAGGAGGAAAGGTGTTAGATCTTTTTTGAATGTTTGGTAGAATTCACTAGTCAACCTCTCTGGTCCTAGATGTTTGTTTTCATGAAGGTTTTGGATGTATGAATAACTTTCCTTAATGTCGATCTCTTATTTAGGTTTTCCACTTTTTTGTGATTCAGTCTATGAAGACTATATGTTTCTAGAAATGTGTTAATTTCTTCTAGGTTATTAATTTTGTAGCATATAGTCCTTCATAGCATTCTTGTATGATCCTTTGTATTTGTGTGGTACACGTGATAACTTCTCTTGCATTTCTGATTTTGTTTATTTGTGTCATTTCTCTTTTTCTCTTGTGAGCCTAGCCAAGTGTTGGTCAATCTTATTAATCTTTTGGAAGAATCAGGTCATTGTCACATTAATTTTTGTATTCTTTTTTCATTCTCTATTTCATTTAATTCTGCTGTAATTCTAATTATTTCCTTCCTTCTGCTGTCTTTTGATTTTATTTGTTCTCTTTTTCTAGTTCTTTAAGGTATAGTGTTTGCATGTTTATTTGGGAGATTTCTTTTTTCTGGAGATAGGCTTCTAATGGTATAAATTTTCCTATTATTACTGTCCATTGCTGCTTTGGCTGCGTCCCAATAAATTTCTCATTTGTTTCTATGTATCTTTTGATTTTCCTTTATTTCTTCCTTAATCCAGTCAGTCTTTAATAGCATGTAGTTTACTCTCCATGTATTTGTAGTTTTTCCTGCTTTC
>NW_017732750.1:166182-170720 GCF_001890085.2 Hipposideros armiger | reverse complement strand
TTAGATCAAACCATTCATTCCAATCCTATGTAGTTTAACAGGCATGCAGAAATTAAGATAAGGCACAGTAGGCCACGTAGCTAGAGATGCCATATGGGTTGAGAGGAACTAGAATGTTGATAACCAATAATAATACTTTAGTCTGGACAACTTCCTTCAAAGTATATCAGATCATCAGCCCTGGTCTGAGAACAACATGGAATCATTTTGAGTAGGTTTATTAAGACATGCTGGGTGATACGGCCAAGATGGTGAAACAGCAAAATGCTGTGCTTGCCTCTCCTTATGACCACATCAAAATTACCACTAAACTGCAGAACAGATATCATTGAGAGTTGTCTTATATCTAGCTGAACAGAAGCCCTAAAACTAAGGATGTACAGAAGAGGCCATGTCAAGAGTGGTAGGAGAGACAGAGACATGGAACAAGAAGGTTCCTCACTCACCTGTGGCAGTTAAAAATCAGGAGGAATATCTCAGCTATGAAGGTTCCCCCTGGGGAGTGAGTGGTTCCAGCCCCACACCAGGCTGACCTGCCCAGGGTTCCAGTGATGGGCAGAGAAGTCCTCAAACTTCTCTCTGGTAAAACAAGCAGAAATGGTCCTTCTTAAAGGCCAGTGCACAGACATACTCAATGTGAAATGCAGTAGGCAGATAAAGAGAGGAACTGAATTGCCTGCCTTCAAGGCAAAGGGTGATGGGGCAGCTTTCCCCCAAACAAGTGCTGGGAGAAGCCATTGTTTTTTTGTTGAGCTCTCCATCACCCAACTTGCACACATAAGAGGGAACGTCATCTGAGTCTCCATCAACCTGGCTAACACTGTGTGCTTACTCGCTGGTGATTCCCTGAGACCCCGCCCCACAAAAATTGTGGACTCACCTAAGCAGCTTCCAGTGTCTTCCCCACACAAGCAGTTTGTTTTGCCTTATGTTGTGGAATTTCTTAAAATCTCTCAAAGGTTCACAAACCCCAGACTCCAAACAACAACATCTGGCCTTGGAATGCCCCTTACTTCTTGTTATAAAGCTCCAAGCCAGGCACTAGAGGCAACTGGCCTCAGTACACAGCTTAGCTTCTCCCAGGCACCTGAAAGTCCAGCACAAGTGGCAACCATCTGCAGATCACTTTCTAGTTCATACCAAGTGTCCGTGGCCTGGGCACAGGCAGTGACAGAACTTGACCTTCACCAGAGCCCCTCCCAAGATGCCACAGAACCAATACACCAGGTTGATAGCTTCAGACTATACTAGAGCTCACCCAACCACCTCCACAAATGACATACCACAATGAAAGAGCCAACTGGGAAAGCACTAGCTCTAGTCTGCTAAAGCAAACCCTGCTCTGTAGGGTCAGCCCATGCACAACAGCACCTCCACTATAGCTAGTCCTCATGACTAATCAGCCTTAGAGTCAATACCTCCTATTGACATGGAAAGAGCAATTAAGGTTGAACTACAACAGGAGGGCATACATAACACACACAAGAGACACAAGTGGAGCAACCAGCTCAGGTGACCAGCGAGACTAGATCACATTGCCCCACAGGACATTTACTAAATAAGGCCACTCTACTGAAACTAGGAGACATAGCAGTTCTACCTAATTTATAGTAACAAACTCCTGGAGGCAGCCAAAATGGGGAGACAAAGAAACATGTCCCAAATGAATAAACAGAACAAAGCTCCAGAAAGTGAGCTAAACAAAATAGATACAAGGTATTTACCAGGTGCATTGTTCCAAACACTGGTTATTAGGAGGCTCAATAATTTTATGGAGAGCTTCAACAAAGAAAACACAAAAATGGAGATAGAAAATATAACAAAGAGCTGTCAGAAATAAAGAATACAATAACTGAAATGAAGAATACATTAGAGTGAATCAACAGTAGATTAGATGAAGTAAAGGATAAAATCAGTGATTTGGAAGATAAGGTAGAAGAAAACACCCAATCAGAACAACAAAAATATTGTGGAGAAAAGGGAACCCTGGTGCACTGTTGGTGGAACTGCAGATTGGTGCAGCCATTATGGAAATCAGTATGGAGGTATCTCAAAAAACTGGAAATGGAACTACTGTGTGACCCAGCAATTCCACTCCTGGGTATCTATCCAGAGAAACCAAAGATGCTAATTTGAAAAAATATATGCACCTTTATGTTTCTTGTGGCGCTATTTACAATAGCCAAGACTTGGAAACAACCGAAATGTCCATCGGTAGATGACTAGATTAAGAAACTGGTACATTGATACAATGGAATATTACTCTGCTATGAAGAAGAAGAATGAAGTCGTACCATTTGCAACGATATGGATGAACCTAGAGACTATTATGTTAAGTGAAATAAGTCAGTTGGAGAAAACAAATACCATATGATTTCACTTATATGTGGAAGCTAAAAAACTGAATGAATGAGCAAAGTAAACAAAAATAGTTTCAGAGATATACAGGAAAAACTGATGGTTGCTAGTTGGGAGAGGGGTAGGGATGAGGGAGAAGGGGAAGGGATTAGACAGCATAAATAAGTAACTACAATATTGCCACAGAAATATGAAAGACAGTTCGGGGAATATAATTAATAATGTAAATATTTTGTAGGGTGTCAGATGGTCACATGTCGTGTTAGGGAGACCACTTCATGGATGGGGTAGAGGCTTGATCACTGCACTGTACACCTGAAGCTTATGTTGTATAATCTTGTATGTCAACTATAATTGAATATATATATAGTCACGGGATGTGGAGTATAGTGTGGGAGTGGAGTCAATGGAATTGTGGTAGATAAGTATGATATAGCGGGGAGTGGAGCAAAGGATTGGGGGAGGGGGTTGTCACTTTGAGGGGTAAAAAGTGTAACTATTGCACTGTTGTACACCTGACACTAATAAAAACATAAATTAAAAAATGCAAACATTAGTGAAGGGAATAAACCTAAACAGAGGGGGTGGGAACCAGTAATGAGGGCTCATTATGACCAGGCACTGAAGGAGGCTCCTAACATTCTTTGTATCATCCAGTTTTCCAAGTAGCCCGGGGGGGGGGTTAAGTAGTATTCCGTCATTTGACAACAGGAAGTAAGTTTATGGATTTAATTGCCCACACAGTGTGTTCTAAACATACTTTGTCACAATGTTACAAACTGGTTCAAAAGTTTTAAATAAAGCTAAGAGTGACAGATCCAGAATGAGTATTTAAGGAAATCTAGAGATGTTAGGGAAAAGCTTGTGTTTAAAAAATATTTAAAAATTATTTTCGTAGAGGAAAATAATGTCACTGCTCCAAAGTTTTAAAAAAGTTTATTATCTTATAACAAAAATAGTAAACAATTATGCAGAACATTTAAAAATATGTAGAATGTAAAGAAGGAAATAAAAACATGCATAATTTTAAAAATAAATAAAAAATAACAAATTAGGGCAGTATAAGGGGTCTCTGGGACACCATTAAATATACCAACATTCACGTCAAAGGGGTACCAGAAGGAGAACAGAGAGGGAGCAATAAATTGAAAACATATTTGAAAAAATAATGACAGAAAACTTCCTTAACCTGGCAAAGGAAATAGACATACAAGCACAAGACGTGTAGAGAGTCCCAAACAAGATGAACCCAAAGAGGCCCACACCTACACGCATCATAATTAAAATGCCAAAATTTAAAGTCAAAAAGAGAATTTTAAGAGCTGCAAGAGAAAAGCAATTAGTTACCTTCAAGGGAGGTCCCATAAGACTGTCAGCTAGTTTTTCAACATAAATGTTGCAGGCCAGAAGGAATTGGCACAAAATATTCAAAGTGATAAATTGTAAGGAACTACAATTCTACACAGCAAAGCAATAATTTAGAATCAAAGGACAGATAAAGAGCTTCCCAGACAAGAATAAGTTAAAGGGGTTCATCATCACCTATCCAGTGTTACAAAAAATGTTAAAGGGAATTCTTTATAAAGAGGAAGAAAAAATGATAAATAATAAAATGAGAATAACTACAATACATATCTATCAACAATTCCTTTACTTTTTCAATTACAGTTGGCATTCAGTATTATTTTATATTAGTTTCAGGTGTACAGCATAGGAGTTAGACATTTATATAATTTATGAAGTGATCCCCCAATTAGTCTAGTACCCATCTAGCATTATACACAATTACTACAATATTATTGACTACACTCCTTATGCTGCATTTTACAACCCCATTTTATAACTACCAATTTGTACTTCTTAATCCCTTCTTATTTTTCACCCAGTCCCCCCAACCATCTTCCTATCTGGCAACCATCAGATTGTTTTCTGTATCTATGAATATGTTTGTGTTTTGTTTGTTCACTCATTTTGTTCTTTAGATTCCACATATAAGTAAGATCATGGGGGATTTGTCTTTCTTTTTCTCACTTAATTCACTTACCATAATACCCTCTAGGATCATCCATGTTGTCACAAATGGTAAGATTTTATTCCTTTAGGGCTGAGTAATATTCCATTGTACATATGTACCACTTTTTCTTTATCCAATCATCTATTGATGGGCACTTAGGGTAATT
>NW_017732750.1:157839-164572 GCF_001890085.2 Hipposideros armiger | reverse complement strand
GGGTGAAAAGGATAACTATTGCATTGTTCTGTACACCTGAAACTAACAATAAAAAAAATGAAAAAGAAAGATTCAAATTAAGCATAGAAAAAAAAAAGTAAAGAAACAAGCTCATAGATACCAAGAGCATTTTGATGTTTGCCAGATTGGAGGGAAGGTGCTGGTGGATGAAGGTGAGGAGGGAATTAAGAGCTAAAAATCGGTAGTTACAAAATAGTCATGGACAGATAAAATATAGCATGGGAAATATATCCAGCAGTAATAACTATGTGTGGTATCGAATTTATACTAGATTTATTGGGGTGATCACATCATAAATCACATACATGTTTAATCACCGTGCTATACATCTGAAACTAATATAATATTGTATATTAACAGTAACTGAAAAAAAAAATATTTTTAAAAGATTTTTATTGAGGAATTGGGGGGGATGGGAACAATGATGGGGAATTGGGGGAAGGGGAACAGAAAAGTTGCTGTCATTTTGTTCTTCAGTCTAGTTGTGGAGGACGTTGCTTCACTGGCCCAAGTTGGCACCATCATTGCGCTCTTCCCAGGTGAGGCACATCAGTCGTCGGCTTCTGGATGGCCACTCACTGCGGCTGCTGGCCACTCACGCTGGCTGCTGGCTACATACAGTAGCCTATGGCAACCCACTGCCACAGGGGCTGCAGCCTACGCCATCACCAGTGACTCACAGCAGCCCAGGTCCAGGTTAAGCTGTTGTTCAGCATCTTAGCTGTGGAGGGCAGTATCACTGGCCCTCATATGTGGGATCCGAACTGGGGCCCTCTGGCTTCCCAAGCCAGTTTTGAACCATTGCGCCACTCGGCCGGCCCGAAGAAATATTTTTTAAAAACATCCTGAGCTTAAATTAATCAATATTTTATTTTCTTAACATTTAACCTAATATTTAGTCTTTCAAAAGCAAGGACCATGTATTATTTAATTAAACAGAAGTATTTTGAGGCCCTACAGCTAAGAACGTATAGAAGAAGCCACCTCAAGACTGGTAGGAGTGGCAGAGACACAGAAGAGGGCTGCTTCCACACTCACGTGTGACCCATTAAAAATTGAGAGGAATGTGTCTGTTGTGGAGGCCCCCCCAAAGGAGCAAGTGGTCCCAGTGCCACATGGAAATCCCCAGCCCAGTGTTCCAGAGCCAGGGAGAGAAGTTCTCATAATTAATAGTTGTGAAAACCTGCTGAGACTGTGGCTGAATGAGATGGAGGGCAGCTGCAGACCCAGGCTCTACTCTTAAAGGGACCACACATGGACTTACTGATGGAATCACTGGCTCTGAGCTCCAGTGCTGTGGCAGTAGCTGGCAAGGTGACAGGGACAGACTGGGGCAGGGAGAACTGAGATGCCTGGATTCAGGACAAGAGCTGGAGGGGAAGCCTTCTTCCCGATGAAGGAGCTGGTGGAAGCCATTGTTTCTTTGTTGAGCCCTCCGCATTTCTGGAGTGCAGATGCAGGAAGTCAATATATCTGAGTGTCCTCCATTAAGCTGGCTGACATCATTCATTCATCATGTCCTGGTGATTCTGGGACCCTTCCCTGTCCAATTTTCAGGCACACCCAAGCTGCTTCCAGTGGCTTTTCTGGACAAACTGCCTGACTTGGCTCATGTTGCAGATTTTCATAGGGTCACTCAAAGGTTCACAGAACCCAAACAAGCAACATCTGGCTTAAGCATGTCCCATACCTCTGGCTGAGCAGCCCTAAGTCCAGCATTAGCAGCAGCTGGCCTTGGTTCACAGCTTGGCCTCTCAAGACATTTCTAAGCATGGTGCAGGTGGCATCTATCTGCAGATGGTTTCATGGATCCTGCCAGGTGGCCATGGGTGGGACACGAGATGAGGCTGAACTTGACCTGAAGTGGATCTCTCCCAAAAGGCCCCGAGACTGTTGAGCCCAGTGGCCATCTTCAAAATGAGGTAGAGCACTAACCAACCACCTCCAATATGACACTTCCAAGGGCCAGATTTGGCAGGCCCCAGACTCCTGAAGAGACAGATCATGCTTTGTAGGGTCAGCCACTGTACCAAAACTCATTCACTGTAGTCATGGCCAGTCCTAACAACCAATGAACCCAAGGGTCAATCCCTCACATTGATGTGCAAAAAGCAACCAAGGCTGTACTACAAGAGGAGAACACACACAACCCACACAAGGTACACTCCTGGAGTATGCAGCTCAGATGACAAAAGAGACTGAGCCACTGGGCCCCACAGGACACCTACTACTTAAGGCCAGTCTACTAAGAACAGGAGGCATAGCAGCCCTACCTTGTACATAGAAACAAACACAGGCAGGCAGCCAAAGCAGAGAGACCAAGAAACATGTCCCAAATAAATGAACAGAACAAAGCTTCAGAAAAAGAACTAAAAAAAAATGGAGAAAAGCAATCTGCCAGACGCAGAGCTCCATACACGGGTTATGAAGATGCTCAAAGATCTCAAGGAAAACTTCAACAAAATGACAGGAAACATAAAAATGGAAATAGAAAACATAGAAAAGAATCCATCAGAAACAAATAATTCAATAATGGAAATGAATTAATTACAGGGAATCAACAGTAGATTAGATGAAGAAGACGATTCAATCAGCGATTTAGGAACTAAGGTAGAAGAAAACACCCAAATAAAACAGCAAAAAGAAACAAAAAAGAATAAAAAAATTGAGGACAGTTTAAAGGCCCTCTGTGACAATATGAATTGCACCAACATATGCATCATAGGGCTACCAGAAAGAATCAGAGAGCAAGGAATTTCAAACCTATTTGCAGAAATAATAATGGAAAACTTCCCTAACCTGGTGAAAGAAATACATATAAAAGCCTGGGAAGCACAGAGAGTCTCAAACAAGATGAGCCCACAGAGGCCCACACCAAGGCATAACATAATTAAAATGCCAAGGATTAAAGACAAAGTGAGAATCCTAAAAGCAGCAAGAGAAAACAGTTAATTACCTACAAGGGAGCTTCCAGTAAATTGTCAGCTGCATTTTCAACAGAAACTTTGCAGGCCATAAAGGATTAGCAGAAAATATTCAAAGTGATGAAAAGCAAGGAACTACAACCAAGATTACTCCATCCAGCAAAGCTATGATTTAGAATCAAAGGACAGATGAATAGCTTCTCACACAAGAAAAAGCTGAAAGAGTACATCATCAACAAGCCAGTATTACTAGGACTGATAGAGGGACTTCATTGAGATGAAAAAAAAAAGAAATCAATAATATGATTAATAAAATGGCAATGGCTACATACAAGGTCTGACAATTAGATTCGTGAACTTGTCACCATGTGCTTACATTGGGAGCACTGTACAAACTACTTGGTAAGGTTTCATAACCTTGATATATGAGTGTCTCACAGCCATGTTTCTGTCCACCTGTAGTGGTGTCTTGCTGAGTGACATTCATTAATGTTGTTGCGTGTTTTTGTGTGCTGTCATGAGAATGTCTGAACTTTAATTAAAACAATGAACAAACATTAAATTTCTTGTTAAACTTAGCAAGAGTGGAAGTCAAATCAAGAACATGTTATTCCAGGTTTATGAAAATAATGCCATGAAGAAAACGGCAGTGTAGAAATGGATTAAATGTTTTTTTGAAAGGAGAAAACTCATCACTGATGAAAAGAGTTCAGGGCAGCCAGTGACAAGGAGAACTGATGAAAACATTGCAAAAATTCATCAAATTGTGTGGTAAATACATTTGTTGACTGTGAGACACATAACAGACAAAGTAAACATCAATAGAGAAACAGTTAGGAAAATCTTAACTGGAAACGTCGGCATGAGAGAGGTGTGTGCAAAAATGGTCCCAAAGGAGCTCACCAATTAACAAAAACAAAGGGGAGTCAAAGTTTGCCAAGACCTTTTGGAGAGGGAAGACAATATTTTGGGCCATGTTACCACTGGTGACGAAACATGGGTGTATCAATGCAACACTGAAAATAGTGTCAAAATGCACAATGGAAGTCAGCCAATTCTCCACGACCAAAAAAGTTCCGTGTGTCCAAATTAAGAGTTAAAACGATGTTGCTAACTTTTTTGATATAAGAGGGATTATTCACTATGAAGTCACAACAACTGGGCAAACAGTTAACCAAGTTTACTAATTGGAAGTGCTGAAAAGGCTGCATGAAAAAGTTAGATGAAAATGACCTGAACCTGAACTTTTTGCCAACAATTCATGGCTCCTGAATCACAACAATACACCAGCTCAAGTGGCACTGTCTGTGAGGGAAGTTTTAGTCAGTAAACAAATAACTGTATTGGAACACCCTTCCTACTCACCTGGTCTGGCCCCCAATGACTTCTTTCTTTACCTGAAGATAGAGGAAATATTAAAAGGAAGATATTTTGATGATACTCAGAACATCAAGGCAATACGACAGCTCTGATGGTCATTGCAGAAAAATAGTTCTAAAGTTGTTTGGAAAGTTTGACTAGGCACTTGTGTCACTGTATAGCATTCCAAGGGGAATACTTCAAAGTTGACTGTGGTGATATTCAGCAATGAGGTATGTAGCACTTTTTCTAGAATGAATTCATGAACTTAATTGGCATACCTCATACCTACTAAGAATCACTTTCAATGTAAATGGGTTAAATGCTTCAATAATAAGATAGGGGAGCTGAATGGATAAGATAACTAGAACCTTATATATGCAAACTACAAGAGACTCATTTCAGATAGAAAGACCTACACAGACAGAAAGTAGGGGGATGAAAAAAGATATTTAATGAAAATGGAAACAAACAGACAAACAAAAATCTGGGGTAGCAATACTTTTACCAGACAAAATATACTTTAAAACAAAGACTATAGCAAAACAAAAAAGGACTTAGCAATCCCATTTCTGGGTATTTATTAATAGAAACCCAAAATGTTACTTTGAGGTGACATGTGCATCCATGTGTTCATTGCAGCATTATTAGCAATATCCAAGATATGAAGGCAACTGGGTGTCCCTGAATGGATGGATGGATAAAGAAGAGTTGGTACATATGTATATACAATGGAATATTAATCAGCCATAAAAAGAACAAAATCTTGCTATCTGCAACAACATGGATAGACATAGAGGGTATTGTGCTGAGTATCATAAGTCACATAATGAATGACAAATATCATGTGATTTTACTTATAACTGAAATCTAAAAAAAAATAATCAACAAATAAAACACAAACTCATAGATACAGAGAACGTTTTGATATTTGCCAGTTAGGGGTGTGGTTGGGGGGTGGGTGAAAAAGGGAAAGGGATTAAGAAGTACAAATTTGTTGTTACACAGTAGTTATGGGATTGCATGGTATAGCATAAGGACTGTAGTCAATACTATTCTAATAACTATGTATGATGTCAGATGTGTGCTAGATCTATTGGGGTGATAAATGGGAGGGGTGTTGGGGGTAAAGTGAAAAAGGTGAAGGGATTAAGAGATACAAATTGGTAGTTATAAAATAGTCATGGGGATGTAGATAAAATATAGGAAACACAATCAATACTATGGTAATAACTATGTATAATGCCAGGTGGGTACTAGTCAGAGGAATCACTTTGTAAATTACAAAAATGTCTAACCACTATGCTGCACATCTGAAATTAATATAAAATAATTTTGAATGTCAAGTGTAATTGAAAAAATGTAAAAGGTGGAAAAGATAAAGAGCAATAAGAGGTTCAAAGTTCCAGGTACAAAACAAATAAGTCTTGGGGATGTAATATACAGCATAGGAAATATAGTCAATAATATTGTGATAGTGTTGTACAGTGTCATATGTTTGCTGGACTTATCATGGTGGTTACTTCTTTAGCATAGGGAATATAATCAATAATATGGTAATATCTAAGTGTAGTGCCACTGTTGAATAACTATGATGGACACCTAAACTACTATAATATTGTATGTTAGCTATATTTTAATAAATATCTTTAAACAATGTATTGAGCATCTACTATGTACAGGTTGTTGCAGGAAATATAAAATAAAATATAATTCCTTTCCTCAAGATGTGTAAAGCTATTAGTGTAGATAAACTTGTTTATCAGTGCACAACTAACTCCTAAACAAAAAGTTTAGCACAGCAGTTGAAATATATGCTATAGTAAAACAGCTATCTAGTGCCCAATTTGTTGATTAATTGTGTTTAAAAACCCTACCTTAAAGAAAGTTCAGAGTTTTTGAACTGTGTAGTGCTTTCTTCTTTATTTCCAAAACTAGTTTTCCAAATATTGAAAAAAAAAGTTTATTTTGCATTCAGAGAAATGCTAAGAGAAACAGAAATAGCAAAAAGAAATGAGCAGTTAACATCCTTAGCATTTCTGTAGTTATTCTTGTTATGTATGTAGCATATTAACTAAGGCTACAATTTTTGTTTAATTTAGTTAGTAAACACTTACATAGTTCTTACTGTATGTCAGGCATTGTTGCTATAGCACTATCTCTTTCTTTACCTTTCAAATGAACAGTACTTTCAAGTTACTTACCTGGTCACTGGTATATTACTTTGTCCCACTCTTCCCTGTTCAACCATTCTACATAAGAGCCCTAGGCCTTTTCTCTACTTCCCTGAATTAAAATGCATTTTAATTTAATTAAAGGTTTTTCCAGGTAATAGTATGCAAATATGGGATAACCTTCTGAAGATGAGGTAGCAAATGTGTTTAATAATGTATTTACTAACTCTGATCAAATATCTGCCCTTTTTTATT
>NW_017732750.1:154922-156544 GCF_001890085.2 Hipposideros armiger | reverse complement strand
TATTTCATTTAATGCCCTCTACAATGCTGTAAGAAAGACGTTATATTCTCATTTCACATGTATGGAGACTGAGACGCAATTGTTTAGATAACAATTCCAAGGATTGGTATTTGAACCAAGTCATGTCTGATTCCAAAGCCTGTGCTTTTTCTACTCTTGAAGACACTCCTGAAGACATTCTGCTCTAATCTTGAACTAGAGAATATTTGCCATGTATGCTTCCACTCTTTTCCCATGACCTTCATAGTTATTGCTGAGTAGTCATAATCTACTTCAGCACAGTACGCTGGCTGCCACTACAAACTGATTGGAATCAACATGGGAAATAAAATAGTTTTATCATCCTTGACATCATCCAAATACAAAAAAAAATCTCATTTTATATGTTTAAATGTCTGTAAATACTTGTTTTAAATGATGTTAAGTATATCCAGTTGTTTGCAGGTAACACATTACTGAAACCAATGAAAGAGGAAAAAAAGACAGAGAGCGTTTGGACCAAAGTTCAGTTTTAGCATTATGTCAGATTTTCCAGAAACGGAATTTTATAGTGTTAAATTAAAGCTAAAACAAATGTTTTTCATGCAACCACTATGGAAAGCAGTATTGAGCTTCCTCATAAAAATTGAAAATAGAACTACCTTATAACCCAGCAATTCCACTTCTGGGTATCTATCTGAAGAAATCCAAAATATTATTTTGAAAAAATATACATATACCCTATGTTCACTGCAGTGCAATTAACAATAGCTAAGATATAAAAGCACCGTAAGTGTCCATCAGTAGATGACTGGGTAAAGAAGATGCACTACATATGTAAAATGGAATATTACACAACCATAGAAATGAATAAAATCTTACCATTTTTGACAACATGGTTGGACCTAGAAGGTATTATGCTAAGTGAAATAATTCAGACAAAGACAAATACCATATGATTTCACTGATATGTGGAATCTAAAGAAAAAAATAAATGAATAAACAAAACAGAAACAGACTCAGATGCAGAGAACAAATGGATCCTTGCCAGATGAAAGGAGAGGTGGGGGGCTGGGTGAAAAATATGAAGGAATTAAGAAGTGCACATTAGTAGTTAAAAATAACCATAGGGATGTAAAATAAAGCATAGGGAATATAGTAAATAATATTGTAATAACTATGTATAGTGTCAGAAGGGTACTAGACTAATTGGGGTGATCATTTTATAAATTTTGGAAATGCTTAATCTCTATGCTCTATACCTGAAACTAATATAAAATAATATTGAATGTCAACTTTAATTAAAAAGGAAAAAAGAAAAAACAAGTGTTTTTTGCTGTTGTTGTTGTTTTGTGTTTTGTTTTGTTTCTCTACATATAGATCAGCAATATTCTTTGTTCAACAAAGTTAAAAAATAATTTTAATCTTAGGGTGATGGTACATAAATAATGATACATAAATGATGATGCATAAATTTGACACATAAATGTGAAATTCAGAAATGACCTGGAATTCAACCATAAAATGTATATTTTAAAATAATTATCTCATGGGGGCCGGCTGAGTGGCTCAGTTGGTTAAGAGCTCGCTCAAGAGTTTGAGCTCTGAGCAACAGCGGTTCGAGTCAGCCCGAGCTGAGCAGC
>NW_017732750.1:152374-154035 GCF_001890085.2 Hipposideros armiger | reverse complement strand
AGTCAAATCCATGTATTATTTAAATGAACTCAAATGGTCTAATGCACTGTGGTAGGTTGTTTGCTGCTTTTAAGCATTACATGAATTTGTAGAACTCTATCTAATACAATAGGCATGTATATGGAATTATGTCTTATTATTTATATCATATTATATTATATTGAGTAATAATTTATAACAGTTAAGTCAGTGAGGCATATAATAACTTACATTTATTGGGGATTAGCATATATTATATTGAAAAATATACACATTTTTTTCCATTGTAAGATATAGAAATAGGGTGTCAGCATATACATTTTTACAGCAAACTTGCCAAAATTGCCACAAAAATATTCTAGAATTTAATTTAAAATATTTTATTGTAGATGTGTATTAGTAAAAACAGCCTTCTCCACCAACATTTATGTTTGATATGGTACAGAAACCAAGTTTATGTCATCTACAAGGAATAATAATAATAACAATGATAAAAATAACAGTGATATTCTAATTTTATATACTACTTTTTGATTCATAAAGCACTCTACATACACTTTGCTCATTTAATCATCACAATAAACACCAGATTGTTTATAATGTATGTCAGTGATTCTCACTTCCAGAATTATAGTTTAGTAGATGTGGGTGGATCTGAATTTTACATACTCATCTGCAAGTAATTGTAAAGGAATATTGATACTCAGTGTGCTGGTTCATACAGACCAGTAATGTAGGCATCACCTGGGAGTTTGTAAAAAATGCAGAAATTTAAGCCCCATCATATACCCACTGAATGGGAATTTGCATGTTATCAAGATTTCCCAGGTGATTCATATGTACATTAAAATTTGAGAAGTACTGCTCTAACTACACTTAAAAGGTAGGTACAGTTATTCTCACTTTGAAGCTTAGTGTCTTCATCTGCAAAATATGTAATAATGCCTATTTCCAAAGGTTGTTGTAAAAATAAAATATTGTAAAGAATAGACTGGCAAGCTTCCATTCAATGGTCTCTGCTACTATTATCATTCATTCATTTAACATATTTTTTTTAATTGAGTACTTGCTTCAAGTCAGAGACTCTATTAGGTTTGTTGTACAAGATGGTAAAGAAGACATATACATTTCCTGCCTTTATAGAATTCTTAGTCTACTGAAGGATTTACAGTCATCATCATCATGGTTATCATAATTGTCATCGTTATTGTCAGTATTACTATTACTAAATCCAGATATTAAAAAGATGTAATAGATATAGATTGAGAGGAAGAGGACTACGTGCTTCTCTTCAGCAGTGTAGTATAAGCAATGGCAAAGAAATGTTAGCATTTTAGTTTAGCTTCATAAAGAGAGGGGTCATAATTTGGCTTTGTAGAGAAAGGGGTCAGGGAAAAGGTACTTATGGGTGAAGGAATGTATGGAAGGAAAATAAGAAGAAGGACAAGAAAACAATACATATCCCAAAGTGTATGTCATTTTTTCAAAGTCATAGAAAACTTTCTAGATAGGTAAGGCATTTTGGGTTGGATATAATAGACAATAGGGAAAATCACTTGTGAATTTTCTCTGGCACCTTTCTAAACATTATCTTAGTTCTGGCTTCACTGGGACTGTGTGTTCATGGCTTACCTATTCTGAAGGTTTCAGAAAAAAGTTCTATCCTGCTGTGGTTATAAGAG
>NW_017732750.1:84395-152299 GCF_001890085.2 Hipposideros armiger | reverse complement strand
AAGAGCGAGAGAGAGAGAGAGAGAGAGAGAGAGAGAGAGAGAGAGAGAGAGAGAACTCACACAACTGCTTCACTCAATGCTGGAGGGATGAAAAGTAATGCATACTTAGATTGACTTTCTGTCTGTCCTAAAGTACACAACAGGAACCCACTGTTTTCACTGACAAATATCTTAATTAGAAGATATACAATAGAATATTACTTGGCTATAAGAAAAGATGATGCATTAGTTAAGAGCTGGCTTGGGATGCCAGCTCTGTACAGCAGGGCCCCAGTTCAGATCCCACATGAGGGCCAGTGACACTGCCCTCTATAGCTAAGATGCTGAACAACAGCTTGACCTGGAGCTGGGCTGCCATGAGCCGCCGGTGACAGTGTAGGCTGCAGCCCATGCTGCAATGGACTGCCATAATCTACCGTGTGTGGCCAGCAGCCAGTGTGAGCGGCCAGCAGCTGGTGTGAGCTGCCAAGAGCCACTGTGAGTGGCCGTCCAGAGGCCAGTGATTGATCTGCCTCACCCAGGAAGAGCACAATGATAATACCAACATGGCCAGTGAAGCGATGTACTCCACAACTAGACTGAAGAACAAAAGGACAGAACTTGTCTGTTCCCCTTCCCCAGATTCCCCAATGCTGTTCCCCTCCCCCAATGCATCAATAAAATCTTAAAAAAAGAAAAGATAAAATACAGTCATTTGCAACAATATGAGTGGCTCTGAAGATTATCATGCTAAGTGAAATAAGCCAGACAAAAAGTTGAGAACCATAGGATTTCACACAAATTTGGGCTATACAACTGAAAGCAATAAATGAACAAGACAAGCAAACAAACAAAAAATCATAGACACAGTTTAGGAAGAAAAAGATGGCAGATTAAGTAAATGCTATGCCTACTGCATCCCAGGATCACACCAAAGTTGCAAATAAATTATAGGACAATTAATCTCAGGATTCAACTGAGCAGTAGTTGTATAGAACCACTATAACTAAAGATTTAAAGAAGAGGCCAAGTTGAGACTGGTAGGAGGGGCAGAGATGTGAAACGGACTGACCCCAAACCTACAGAGAGAGGTCAAACTTCAGGAGGGAAATCTCAGTGGCAGAGGTCCTCCCTGAAGAGGGAGGGGCCCCCAGCTCCACATCAGGCTTCCCAGGCCAGGGGTCCTGTGCCAGGAAGAGGCGTTCTCATGACATCTGGTAGTGAAAATCTGCGAAGACTCTGTCTGCCCTTCCCAGTGGGGTGGAAGATGGCTGGAAACCCAGACACCCTATTGTAGAGCTGGCACAAGGACTCACTCGCTGGTGGGCACTCAAGTGGTCTCTGGCAGAGGGAGTGGCAGCTCAGGGGTCCCAGGGATGTGCGGGGAAGGACTGAACTGAGTGACTTTGGCTCAGGGGTTAGAGGGACTGGGACCATTGTTCTCCTTGTGTGCAGCCTGCACACATGTGGCTTACAGGGGGCACTGTCTTTTCAAGCTTAAACTCTCACCCAAAAGGCCTATTCTGGGACTGCCTTAGTGATGCCCTGGGTCTCTGCCCTCCTCGCAGCTGGTGCTACATCAGCTGGGAAGCTCTTGACTGCTGGGCTGCTGGCCCTACCCCACAGGCAGTGGATTGAAGTGGGAAGAGGGGCTGTGGCAGCCCAGGAAGCATTTGCTAGAGGGTATTAGGGCAAGATCTGCACTGCAAGGTAGACAGGCGGTAGCTGGGGTATCTGAGATGAGCAGTACCTGGCTGTAATGTTCTCAGGGAATTTTTGTGGGGTGGTCATGGACCCAGCACCAGTGTAGAAGCTGAGAGAGCACTGAATTTGTAGAAACCACCGACCACAACCCTTAGCTCCTTGGAACTCCACCCCACCCATATAGAGCTGCATTGCCAAGGGCACTGTGGAGGCCTGTTTGGCCAGCCCTGCCTTCACAAGCTGATGAGGATTTTATACAGCAGTGGGAGATTTTGATGGTGGCAACTGATCCAAAAACTGCACCACAGTCATTTGGGGCAGCTCTTGGGAATCTGTGAGCCTGAGGTAGTGCCTGGTTGCAGTGTTCTCCAAGCAGTATGCAAGGTAGTCACAGGCCAGGTACTGCCATAAAAACTGAATGTGCATTAATGTTTTAAAAACTACCAGTCATGTCTTCTGACTTACTTGAGCGCCACCCCACCCAGCTAATGCTGCATTGCTAAGATCACTCTCAACGCCAGGTCCACCAGCATCTAAGGAGCCTCTTTCAACAGCTGGGCTTTATGTGAAGCTGGTGAGTGGCAATAAGCCTAGGAGGCCCTGGGTATTTTGCTAAACTGCCTCAAACCCACTATTGATGTCAGCAGGCCTCAGTTCACAGTGAGGCCACCCTCACATGACTCCTGGTCCAGCACAGGCAGCAGCCAAACACATAGAGCTTTGAGGCACCCACCAGGTAGCTGTGAGCTGGTAATGGGTAAGGCTGAAATTGCCCTACACAGGTATTCCACCCAAGAGACACCAAAAACAACACACACACAGAAGCTAGCTTCAGACCACAACAGAGCATTACCTGGTTAGCCCCCAAGTGACACAACCAAAGAGGGGTCTCAACAGGCACAAGAGTACACAGGGCAAAATCTCTGAAGTGTCAGCACCCACATAGCAGCTCATACACTGTGGGTGTAGCCATTCCTCAAAGTTAGTCAACCTGGGAGTCAATTCCACCCACTGACTTGCCAAAAACAATCAAGGTTCAACTACAACAGGAGAATTCACACAATACAAGAGGCACTTCTAGAACACATGCACAGGAGATTAGAGAGGCTGTGCAATTTGACTACACAGGACACATACTACATAAGGACACCCAGCAAAAAGACTTAAAGGCATAAGAGATCTACCTAATACCTAAACTAAGCAAACACAGAGCAGCAGCCAGAATGAGTAAACAGAGAAACATACCCCAAATAAAAAAACAGAAGAAACCTCCAGAGATGGAAATAAATGAAATGGAATTAACCAATCTACAAGAGACAGAGTTTAAAACACCGATTATAAGAATGCTTAAGGAAATTAGTGAAAATTTCAACAAGGAGATAGCAAGCATAAAGAAGGACATAGAAACCATGAAGAAGAATCAGTCAAAAATAAAAAAATACAATAACTAAAAAGAAGAACACACTAAAAGGAAACAGCAACAGATTAGAGGAAGCAGAACCAATCAGCAATTTAGTAGTCACTGTAGCAGAATACACCCAACCTGAACAAAAAAAAAAAAAAGAAAAAATATATGAGGATAGTTTAAGAGACCTGTGGGACAACATGAAGTACAACAACATTCGCATCATAGGAGTATGAAAACAAGAGAGAGAACAAGGGTTCAAGAACCTATTTGAATAAATAATGACGAAAAACTTCCCTAACCTGGTGAAGAAAATATCTTTACAAGCCCAGGAAGCATAAAGAGTCCCAAACAAGATGAACCAAAACAGGCCCACACCAAAACAGATCATAGCTAAAATGACAAAGGTTAAAAACAAAGTGAGAATCCTAAAAGTAGCAAGAGAAAGAGCTAGTTACTTACAAGGAAGTGCCCATAAGACTACAGGTGATTCCTCAACAGAAACTTTGCAGGGCAGAAGGGATTGGCACAAGATATTTAACCTGATGGAAAACAAGAATCTACATTCAAGACTCCTCTACCCAGCAACACTAGCATTTAAAAGTGAAAAAAAAAATAAAGAGCTTCCCAGAAAAGAAAAAGCAGAAGGAATTCATTACTACCAAGCCAGTATTACAGAAAATATTAAAAGGATTTATTTAAGCAGAAGAAAGGAGAAAACTAACTAATGAAGACCAGAAATATAAATAATAAAAAGCAATAACTATGTATCAATAGTGACTTTACATGTAAATGGATTAAATGCTCCAGTCAAAAGACACAGAGTAGCTGAGTGGATAAGAAAACAAGACTCATGAATATGCTGTTCACAAAAGACCCACCTGAAATGAAGACACACACAGAATGAAAGTAAAGAGATGGTATAAGGTATTTCATGCAAATGGAAATGACACAAAAAGTTAGAGTAGCAATACTTATATCAGACACAACAGAATTTCAACTGAAGACTTTAATGAAAGACCAAGAAAGTCATTACATAAAAATAAAGGGATCAATCCAACAAGAAGACCTAACCCTAGTAAACATCTATGAACCAAACATAGAAACACCTAAATATATAAAACAAATATTGACTGACACAAAGACAGAGATCAACAGTAACACGATTTGAGTAGGGGACTTCAACATCTCACTGAAACCAATTGACAGATGTTCCAGACATAAAAACAATACTGAAACAGTGGTCTTAGATGACACATCAAATCAGATGATTTCATCAATATTTTTAGAGCATTTCACACAAAAGCAGCAGAATATACATTCTATTTAAGTGCCCATGGAACAGTTTCCAAGATAGACCACATGTCAAGACACAAAAGAAGTCTCAATAAATTTAAGAAGACTGAAATCATATGAAGTCCCTTCTCAAACCACAGTGTTATGAAACTACAAATCAATTACAAATAGAAATTGGCAGAAATCAGGTATTACATCACAGAAATGGTGACGTGAGGTGAGTTTCTTGAAATTTCCTCTGGAATTTACAACAGATTGAACAGTTATAATTCCACAAAGGACTCCCTGTGCAGCAGACAGGCAACACTAAAAGATGCACAATTGAAATAATCTAAAGTGGGCAAATTGGGCAAGCAAGGGAGGAGGAGAGAGGGAAGTGCGGAGAAATGAGCTGTGTGAGGGCCAGAGGTTGGAGCTATGAGCTCCCTGAACTCTGGAGCTACAGCAGTCATGGAAGAGAGAAGAAGTCAAAGGGCTAGCGCTCCCCTAATAGTCCACAGTCCTACCTGAGGGATTAGCATATAACACAGCTGATCCCAAAGCTCATGGCAGAGACCTTGGAGCAAAGACTAAGGGAAGAAGGTGAAAATGGTGGCTTAAGCTCTTACTGCCAAGCAGAGGACAGAAGTTATAGGCATGTAGCCTAGCTGACCCCACCCTACCCTCTCAGAACTCACCCCAAACCCCTTCCCAGTGATAAAAGCATAACAGTAGCAGTGACAAATCAAAAGAACATAATATTTGAGCAACAGTGGTTTGATGCCTGGCTCGAGCTGAGCTGCTGCTGAGCTGCCAACAAGTGGCAGGATGGCTCAGCTAAAAAAACAAAAAACAAAAAACAAACAAACATAATATTTGCAGTTCTAAGAACTGCTGCTCTGCTGCCATGGACTCTCAGCCTTACTAGTTCCAGAGAAGGGGAAGGAACCTTGTGTGTAGGATTGGATGTGCTGGTGGTCACTGCCATTGCTCAGAGCCACCTCTCACAACCCACCCAGCTTCTGACCCCATCTATCTGAGTGGATACCTACAGGGGTAAACAGAGCCACTTGAAACACACAATTTCTGAAACTGGTGCAGGAAGAGCTTTGGAATTTCAGAAGCTCTGCACATCCCCCAATGGAGGCAGTGCCCAGTGACCCAGGTGAACTGCTCACAGAGGAGATGCCCACCTTCTAGGGAACAGCCGCATTGTGTGAGAAGGCAAAAAAAGTGCAGGGAAAATATAACACTACAGCCTGAGGGACAATAAAAGGCTGCAGCGTGAGATAAAATAAAACATTCCACCAACATCTATGAAAACAAAAAGGAAGATCTCTTCCTATCAACCTGTTCCAGAACCCACTCTTGTAGATGCCTAAGAAGACAAATAATAATTCATTAATGGCCATAAGAAACCAAGGTAACAGGCAGCTCAGAAAGAAAATGAAAAGTCTCCAGAAAATGAACTTAAAGACATGGAAATATGTGACTTAAATGACAGCGAATTCAAGATTACAGTTCTGATAAAAGCTCAAGGAGATGGAAGAAAACACAGACAAACAGTTTAATGAACTCAGAAACACAATCAGAGGAGGAAATGAGCATTTTACCAAAGAGAATGAAATATTGAAAAAGAACCAAATAGAATTTTTGGAGGTTAAGAACTCAATAAAAGAAATGAAGAATGAAATAGCCAGCTTAGGTAATACAGCTGACCAGACAGAGGAAAAAATCAGTGACATCAAAGATAGAAATCTGGAAATGACACAGATGGAAAAAGAGAGAGACTTGAGAGTTAAAAGAAATGAAAGAACTCTACAAGAACTGTCTGACTCCATCAGAAAGAGCAATATAAGAATAATGGGCATACCAGAATGAGAAGAAAAAGAGAAGGGAACTGAGAGTATATTAAAACAAATAGTGGATGAGAAGTTCCCAAACTTGTGGAAAGAACTGGATCTTCGAATCCAAGAAGCAAATAAAACAACTAATTACCTCAATCCGAACATGTCTTCTACAAGGCACATTTCATTGAAACTTTCAAAAATTAACAACAAAGAAAGAATCCTCAAGGCAGTCAGAAAACAGATTATTGTAACCTACAAAGGAAAGCCCATTAGATAATCATCACATTTTTGAGCAGAACCTCTACAAGCCAGGAAGGAGCAGAATCAAATATTCAAAGTATTGAAAGAGAGAAATTATGAGTCAAGAATAAAATATCCAGCAAAGATATCTTTTAAATATGAAAGACAAATAAAGACCTTTCCAGACCTTGAGAAGCTGAGGGACCTTTTTAACACATGACCTGCATTATAAGAAATACTTAAGTAGGCTATTCAACCTGAAACAAACAAACAAACAAAAAAACAATGAGTAGTATTATGAACAGACAGACAGAAGCAAGAAACGACAACCCCTACACCAAGTGAGACTCTATACACTTAAACATAACATACAGGGTAAGGAAGAAAAAAAAACACTTTAAAAAAGAAGAGTAAAAAGACAACGTGCAGCACACTAATCAACTCACACCATAAACTGGTATAATTTGTGACAACAAAAACATAAAAGGGGAGAGAGCAAAAGGGAATGGAAAAAGGAAGCATGCTGAAGAAAAGAGAATACTCTAAATATGTAATTTTCTTTTATATAAAACTTAATGTAACAACTCAAAAAAAAATTCAAGACTGAAAAATATAACATAGAAAAAGAAGAAACAGAGGGAAAATAATAGAATAGAATACCACCACAGTGAAATAGACAACAACAAAAAGGTAAAGAAACAATGGAGACACAGTCCTATCAGAAAACCAAAGATAGAATGATAGGAAATTCTCATATATCAATAATCACCTTAAATGTAAATGGACTGAACTCACCAAAAACCAAAACAAAACAAAAAAACCCCAAACAGTAGCAAATTGGATAAAAAAACTAAAGCCAACCATATGCTGCCTCCAATAGACATCTCAGCTACAAAGACAAATATAGACTCAAAGTGAAAGGGTGAAAATTGCCATTTCTGTAAATGGTATTCAGAATCAGGTGTAGCTATACTGATATCCGATGAAACAGACTTCAGGATAAAAAAGGTACCAAGAGACAAAGATGTACATTTCATAATGATACAGGGGATTATATAATATGAAGACATAACACTCAACAGTATTTAAGCACCCAATCAGGGAGCACTAAAATACGTAAAGCAACTACTAACAGAACTAAAAGGAGAAATTGACCAAAACAAAATTATAATAGGGGAACATCATTGACAGCTATGGATAGATCATTGAAACAGAAAATAAATAAAGAAACCTTAGCCCTAAATGACACATTAGATGAAATGTACACAACTGACATTTATGGAGCACTTAATTCTAGAACAGGAGACTATACATTATTTTATAGTGTACATGGAACATTCTCAAGGATAGACTATATATTGAAACATAAATCTAGCCTCAGCAAATTTAAGAACGTTGAAAATCATGCCAAGCATATTCTCTGATCACAAAGCTTTGAAATTGGATTTCAGCTACAAAAAGAAAGCAGGGAAACCCACAAATATGTGGAGCTTAAAAAACATACGTTGAAAGAAAGACTGGGTCAAAGAAGAAATAGGTGGAAAGACCAAAAGATACATAGAAACAAATGAGAATGGAAATATATCTTACCTAAATTTTGGAGATGCAGCAAAAGCAGTTTTAAGAAGGAAATTTATATAATTACAGGCCTATCTCAAGAAACAAGAAAAATCTCATATAAATAACTTGATGTTACACCTTAAAGAACTAGAAAAAGAACAAATGAAATCTAAAGTCAGCAGAAGGAAGGAAATAATAAAAATCAGAGCAGAACTAAATGACATAGAGAACAAAAAGACAATAGAAAAAATTAATGCAACAAAGAGCTGGTTCTTTGAAAACATTAATAATATTGACAAACCTTGGCTAGACTCACTAAAATTAAAAGAGAAAAGACACAAATAAACAAAATCAGAAATGAAAGAGGGGAAGTTACCAGCAATGTCACAGAAATACAAAGGATAATCCAAGAATACTATGAAGCACTACATGCCACCAAATTCAATAACCTAGAAGAAATGGACATATTCTTAGAAACCTATAGCCTTCCTAGGTTGAATACAGAAGAACTGGAAAATCTAAATAGACAGATCAACAGTAAGGAAATTGAATTAGTCATCTAAAACTCTCCCAAAAACAAAAGTTCAGGACCAGATGGCTTCACCAGTGAATTCTGCCAAGCATTCAAAGAGGATCTAATACCTGTCCTATTCAAACACTTCCAAAAGTTGAAATCCAACATTACCCTGACACCAAAACCTGGTAAGGATAACACACACGCAAAAAATTACAGACCAATACCTCTGATGAATACGGATGCAAAAATCCTGAACAAAATTCTAGCAAATCCAATGCAAAAATGTATTTAAAAGATTATACATGACGACCAAGTGGGGTTCATCCCAAGAGCATGAGGATGGTTCAACATACACAAATCGATCAATGTGACACACCACAAAAAGTGTCAGTTTTCAATAATACAAAAACAATATTTTTACTGCTTAAGGCTTAATTTTATTTTTCTTGAATTATTTAAGCTGTTGTAATATGAACTCTAAGCATAAAAGTCTGACTTTGAGGTTCTACATTTTGCATGGTGTACTCACCCCAAAGATCCTGTTACAAAACATGTTGGTAATAAATTATGGGAATTTCACTGCAAATTCAACCTCAGGGCAGGAAGAGCAATACAAAGGGTTTTTTTCAGATCATGTGTCAGGGACAAAATCTTTGGTCCAAACAAGAGAGAATAATTTTCTACCCTTTTAGTCTAATGTTTATCATTTATATTTTATGATTCATCATTTCCAATTACCCTATATAAACTTGTGCACACCACAGTAATACTTGATTTGGACTTTTTAAAAATTAAATTTATTGGGGTGATTTGGACATTTTGCTTAGCACTGTTCTCTGTTTAAAAATCCCTCTTTCAAACTCTTCATCTCCTCAACCATTAAAACCTGGCTCTTACCTTAGCTCCCTCAGAAAGCCTGTTTTATCCTTTTATCATTTTCTTCACCTCCACCTAGACTGCTTTAGTTAAGATTTCTCTGGTTCTCGAAGTATGCATATATCATTTTTATAGTGTTGAATCTTAAGCATATAAGGCTCAAATGACGGAGTCAAAAAAATGTTTGAAAATCCCTTCCTTAGAAAGATGACTCACTGAAAACAGACAAACAACATCCCAGGGGCCACTCACAAAATATACCTGATTTTTCTCTGTTTTTCAAGCATGGCTAAAATATTTTTCAAGGTTTATTTCAATTATACAACTTGACAAATGCATGATTTGCTTGAACTGAGATTTTCACTCTATTGTTTGTAATAGAGACAGACATTTAAAAACCAAGGTGTACTTATCTCTTTGAGATGTCTACTAGAGTTGGGTGAAGAGAACTTAACTCTTTGAGATGTCTACTAGAGTTGGGTGAAAGGTTGATATTTACAGTAGCTTCCGTAAGTCAATTGTTGAGGGAAAAGAGGAGTGAGTCATATAAGACAAAAGAAAAAAGACCTATGTTATTCTCTTTTTGGAGTCCAACACACTGCATTAGTTGTTGGAAGAAGAGGAATAATTATAGTAAATTTCACAGAGATCTCTGGGAAGGAGAAAGTTCCCACAGATCTTCTAACTAACTGAAGGTCTCCATGATAGAGCTAAACTGGTTTCCTTCTCTTCAGCTTAGAGGTCCAGGTTGGACTCATCCATAAGTCCAACTATTAATTTTAGACATGATCTCAAGTTCTTTTGTCTGTCCCTCTGGAGATTATGATGTCCTCACGATCTTAGTCCTTTGTTTTTGCTGTTAGTGATGACAATAATGAAGCCACTAGCATAAACAATGTGGTATAGAAATGTTTGCTTCTTCATCCTCTCCTCTCTCTCTATTTTGTCTCCATGTATTTCAGGATACATTTTGTTTTTTATGACCAATCACACTTTGGTATGTTTTATCCCATGTGGTAGAACATAATTCAGAACAGAGTAAAATTGCTCATTTTTGAAGAATGATTCCCTCTCTTCCCCCACCCCTCTTTTCTATTACATTAAATTTATAGAAAAACAAAGTATTTTACAGATGTTCCAAATCTAAAAAATTATCATTTTATTCTATATAACTTTAAGGCAGTAAGGACTTTAATATGAGACCCCCCCATTTAATCATTTTTACTTCAAAGTGTGTTTTAAATGTAAACAGTATTATTTTACAAGACAGAAAAGACAGAATTTTTAAAAAGTGTATCTCAAGAGATTGTACATAGTTGTCATTCCTGTTTGTTTTGCTTTTTAACAGTTTCAATGAAAAGGTACAAAATATATGCCCATTCTTTTGGGTAAATGATGCTGTTTTAAGACTTCCTTATTAAGTACCTGCAAAGAATAATGGTACTTCATATACCTGTGACAATTTTTTACTAACTCTAATTGATACATACCAATTAGCCACTTGATGTTAATTGTGAATTGTCAATACTAAATGACAACCCCCCAAAATCGCCAGCATAGTCTTTATTATCCTTAATATCACCACATAAAATATATCTATTAAAAGCTCATTGACTGGTGGCCTTGGTTTGGTGCAAGATGGTAAATTTCAGATTGTGATTATGTATATTTAAATGATACAGATTACAGTATGTTTAACAGACTTAGGAAAAGTTACTAACTTAACTGGCAGTTGATTCCTTGAAAAAGGCCTGATATCAGTTTGGAAATAGTAGCACAGCTATCTAAGAATCCAAAGTCATCTAAGCCTAATGATCTAGGGTTTCTGCTTTTCCAAGACTGAGTTAGCAGCTTCCATTAGGACCTCAAAATTGCTATCCTAAAAATAAGAAAACAAGGCTTTGGGGTGCAAACTTGGCACACGACATTTTCATCCATACTACGCAAAAATTGACATTTAACAATACCTTTTAAAAGTGAAATATTTGCACACTTGTAATTGAGCAGACAATATCAGAGGGTGAATATTCATATAGTGCATCACTGTTAAGGCAGTACTGAAATTCTGCAAAATAACATGGAATGCTCTTCCTTGTGTCAGTTTTATGAATGAGTTCAGCCAAAACTTATCAGTCACATGGCTCACATCTATTCATCATTTGTCTTGGAAAGCCTCTGAAAATCTCAAGACATGATTTGACATGAATAGTACTACTTCTCCAGGGACACTGGCTAATGATTCATGTACCTGACTGACAGTGACAGAATAAGTGCTTCCCAGAGCAAAGTGGACTCCTTCCATGACATCTTTACCACCTCAGTCAGTCTTACCAAAATTTCAGAACTATTATGAAAATTTCAACCTATTTTGATTAGTTCAATTAGAAGTTTTGTGAATAAATACTGACAAAAGATGCTGCCAATAGACTACCACTAAAGAACCAGAGTATAAAAATTGACATAAGACATAACTCTCCAACAACTAGTTAAAAATTAAATAATTCAGGTAGAAAACATAGTGATTTGCAAAACACTAACTTGAGTAACTTTTTAAATGCTTTCTAAGTCAACAAAATTTTACTTTGCCTATAAGCTTTGGCCACACAAATGGCAATAATTGGGGTAAGGGATGAAAAGGAAGCATAACATGTCACCCGTAGCCTAAAAACGTTTCTAATACCATTTGAAAGACAACACTGAAATATATGAAACAATTAGAAAACAAAAGAAGATAGAATGGAATGATGTCGTAGAAATGGAGGTGTGAGGTGAACCTCTTGAAATCTCCCATGGAATTTAGAACAAATTGAACAGCTATAATTCCACAAAGTACACCAACCGTCTCATGTGGGAGTGGAACCAGAAACATTGTTGATAAGAGCGCACACTCGAACCACTGAGAATCCAGCCACCCATCAGCAGGTCAGCTCAAGGTGGCTTGTTCAGTCTTAGTTGTGGGTGACCATAGACCACCATCCCAAGTGGGAATCGAACCGGCAATCTTGTTGTTAGGAGCATGTGCTCTCACCAGCTGAGCAGACAGGAAAGACTAAGAGATGAGCAACTGAAGTAATCTAAAGGCGGGCAAATTGGGCAAGCAGGGGAGGAGGGAAGGGTGAAGTGCAAAAACACAGGCCATGCAGCCTGCAGGACTCAGACCTCCTAGCTCGCAACATTACAGAGCTACCACAGTCATTGGAGAGAAAAGAACTCAGACTGCTAGCACTACCTTTATGGCCCACAGTCCTGCCTGAGGGATCAGAATACAACATGTCTGAACCAAATGTTCATGGCAGAGACAGTGGAGGCAAGATGGATAGAAGATGTGTGAGAACAGTGGTTTAAACCCTCGCTGCCAAGCAGAGGACAGAAGACATAGGCACGGAGCTTGACCAAACCTGTTCTCCCCTTGCAAAGCTAATCCCACCCCCACCCTCACAGTGTTAGAAAAAGAACAGTAGTAGTATCAGATCAAAACAACAGAATATTAGCAGTTCTGAAAACTGCAGCCCACAGCCACGGATTCCCAGCCCAACTAGTTCTGGCTAAGGGGAGGGAGCCTTGGGTGCAGGACTGACTGTGTTGGTGGTTACCACCATTGCTCAGTGGCAACTCTCACAAAACACACAGTCCATGCCGGCACCTATCAGGGCAGATACCTGCAGGGATAAACAGAGCCGCAGAAACACACAGACCCTGAATCTGGTGCAGAAAGAGCTTCAGAACTTCAGAAGCTCTCACATTTCTCCACTGAGGTAGTGACCTGAAGCCCAGGACAACATCTGCTCACAGATGAAAAGCTCACCTTCCAGGGAATCCCCCCATTGTGTAGGAAGCTGGAAGAGTGCAGAGAAAATATAACACTACAACATGAGAGAAAATAAAAGGCTGCAGTCGGAGAGAAAATAAAGCATTCTACCAAAACCTACTGGAGAGCAAAAGAAAAATCACTTCCTATCAACCTGTTGCAGAATCCACTCCTGTAAATGACTGGTAAAGAAGAGAAATAAAAATTCACTAATTTCCATAAATTACCAATGTAAAAAGGCACCTCAGAAAGAAAATGAAAAGTCTCCAGAAAATGAACTTAAAGACATGGAAATATGTGACTTAAATGACAGAGAATTCAAGATTGCAGTCCTGAAAGAAACTCCACAAGATGCAAGAAAGCACTAACAGGCAGTTTAATGAACCCAGAAAAACAATCAAAGAGCAAAATAAACATTTTATCAAACAGATTGAAATTTTAAAAAAGAACCAAATAGAATTTCTAGAGATTAAGAACCAAATAAAAGAAATGAAGAAGGAATAACCTGCTTAGGTAATAGAACTGACCAGTTGGAGGAAAGAATCAGTGACATCGAAGATAGAAATCTGTAAATGACACAGATGGAAGAAGAGAGACTTGAGAGTTAAAAGAAATGAAAGAGCTCTACAACAACATTCTGACTCCATTGGAAAGAAAAACATAAAAATAATGAGCATACCAGAAGGAGAAGAAAGAAAAACTTGAACAGAGAGTATATTCAAACAAATAGTCAAACTAGTGGAAAGAACTGGATCTTTGAATCCAAGAAGGAACTAGAACACCTAATTTCTTCAAAACTAACAGTTTCTCCAAGGAACATTGTACTGAAGCTGTCAAAAATTAACCACAGAGCTGGCCAAGTGGCTCAGTTGGTTAGTAGCGCAAGCTCTGAGCAATAGGGTCACCGGTTCTATTCCCACATGGGTCTGTGAGCTGCGCCCAAGCTAAGCTGCCACTGAGCTGCCAACAGGTGGCAGGATGACTCAGCTGGTTAGAGCATAAGCTGTTAGAAACAAGGTTGCCAGTTTAACTCCCGAATGGGATGGTGGGCTACACCCACCCTCAGTTAAGATTGAACAAGGCACCTTGACCTGAGCAGCTGCAAGCTGCCGACAGGCGGCCGGATGGCAACTGGACTTTGGGCTGAGCTAGCTGAGCCAGCCACATCTAAGATTGAAAGGCAACAGCTTGGCTGTTCCTCTTCCTGAATTCCCCAACACTGACTTCTTCCCCAATTCCCCAATAAAAAACAAAAAACAAAAAAGAATCCTCAATGCAGCCAGTGAAAGGAACACTGTAGCCTACAAAGAAAACCCCTTCAGGTTATCATCACAATTTTCAGCAGAAACTCTACAAGTCAGGAGGTAGTGGAGTCAAATATTCAAACTATTGAAAGATAGAAATTATGAGCCAAGAATAACATACCTAGCAAAGATATCTTTTAGATATGAAATAGGAAAAAAAGACCTTTCCAGACATACAGAAGCTGGGGGAATTTTCTAACACATGACTTGTGCTACAAAAACTACTGAAGGAGGCTATTCGACCTGAAACAGAAAACGAAAATAATACACAACCATGAGTAGTTTTATGAACAGAAAGACAGAAGCAGAAAATGGCAACCTGTACAGCAAATAAGACACTATACACTTAAACATAATATAAAAGGTAAAGAAGAAGAAAACAAAAACTTAAAGAAAGAGTAAAAGGACAACTTGCTACTGCAGCACAGAAATTAACGTGCAATATAAAAAAAGATAATTTGTGACAACATAAACATAAAAGGGGAGAAAGGAAAGGTCTGAATTGGCACAAGAAAATGGAGAAAGTAAGCATGCTTAAGGAAATGGAATAATCTAAATATGAAACTCTTTTACATAAACTTAATGGTAACCACACACAAAAAAAATCAAGAACTGAAATATATAACAAAAAAGTAGCAACAGAAGGAAAAATCATAGACTACCAGAATACTGAAATAATAGACAGCAGCTAAAAGGGAAAAAAAAACAATGCAGACACTGTCCTACCAGAAATCCAGAGAATGATAGGAAATGTTCATATATAAATAATCACCCTAAATGCAAATGCACTGAACTCAACAATAAAAAGGCACAGAGGGGCTGGCCGAGTGGCGCGATGTTTAAGAACTGGCTTGGGACGCCCAGAGGGCTCCGGTTCGGATCCCACATATGAGGGTCAGTGACACTGCCCTCCACAGCTAAGATGCTGAACAACAGCTCAACCTGGAGCTGGGCTGCCGTGAGTCACTGTCGATGGCATAGGCTGCAGCCCCTGTGGCAGTGGGTTGCCATGGGCTACCGTGTATAGCCAGCAGCCAGCGTGAGCAGCTAGCAGCCGCAGTGAGAGGCCATCCAGAAGCCAGCGACTGATCTGCCTCGCCTGGGAAGAACACAATGATGGTGCCAACTTGGGCCAGTGAAGCAACGTCCTCCACAACTAGACTGAAGAACAAAAATGACAGCAACTTGTCTGTTCCCCTTCCCCCCAATTCCCCAGCACTGTTCCTATCCCCCCAATTCCCCAATAAAAATCTTTTTAAGAAAAGGCACAGAGTAGCAGATTAGATAAAAAAAAAAACTAAATCCAACCATATGCTGCCTCCCAAAGTCGCATCTCAGTTACAAGGACAAATAAAGACTCAAAGTGAAAGGGTAGAAATTGACACTCCAAACAAATGGTATTCAGAGAAAAGCAGGTGTGGTTATATTGATATCAGAAGAAATAGACTCCAGGATAAAAAAGGTAACAAAAGACAAAGATAGACATTTCATAATAACAAAGGGGGTTATACAACAAGAAGACATTACAGTCATCAATAATTATGCCCACAAATAGGGAGCACCAAAACATACACAGCAACTACTATGAAAACTAAAGGGAGAAACTGACAAGAACACAAATATACTAGGTGAGTGAAGTACATCATGACAGCTATGGATACATCATTTAAACAGAAAACAAATAAAGAAATATCAGCCCTAAATGACACATGAGAAGAAATTAACACAATTGACACTTATAGAGCACTTCATCCTAGAACATCAGACTATACATTATTTTCTACTGTACATGAAGTATTCTCAAGTGTAAACCATATATTGGGACATAAAACTAGCCTCACCAAATTTAACAAGATTGAAATCATACCAAGCATGTTCTCTGATCACAAGATTTTGATATTGGATATCAACTGCAAACAGAAAGCAGGAAAACCCACACATATGTGGAGACTAAACAACATACTTTTAAAGAACACCTGGGTCAAAGAAGAAATAAGAGAAAAGATCAAAAGATACATAGATACAAATGAGAATGAAAATATATCCTACCCAAATTTTTGGGATGCAGCGAAAGCAGTTTTAAGAGGGGAATTTATATCATTACAGGCCTATCTCAAGAAACAAGAAAAATCCCGATAAAAAACCTCAAGTTACACCTTGAAGAACTAGAAAAAGAAGAACAAATGAAACCCAAGTCAGCAGAAAAAAAAGGAAATAATAAAAACCAGAGCAGAACTAAATAAAATAGAGAACAAAAAGACAACAGAAAAAATTAATGCAACAAAGAGCTGGTTTTTTGAAAAGATTAATAACATTGACAAACCCTTGGCTAGACTCACTAAGATAAATAGAGAAAAGACACAAAAAACAAAATCAGAAATGAAAGAGGGGAAGTTAGCACCAATGCCACATAAATATAAAGGATTATTTAAGAATACTATGAAGGAGTGCATGACACCAAATTCAATAACCTAGAAGAAATGGACATGTTCTTGGAAACATATAGCCTTTCTAGGCTGAATCATGAAGAACTGGAAAATCTAAATAGACCAATCAAAAGCAAGGAAATTGAATCAGTTATCTGAAACCTTTCCAAAAGTAAAAGTGCAGGACCAGATGACTTCACTATTGAATTCTACCAAACATTCAATGAGGATCTAACATGTCCTACTCAAACTCTTCCAAAAAATTTAAAAAGGGACAATACTCCCTAACTCATTTTATGATTTCAACATTATCCTGATACTAAAACTTGATAAAGATAGCACAAAAAAGAAAATTGCAGACCAATATCCCTAATGAATACAGATGCAAAAATCCTAAACAAAATTCTAGCATATTGAATACAACAATGCATTAAAAAGATTATACATCATGACCAAGTGGGGTTTATCCCAGGGGCACAAGAATGTTTTACAAACACAAATCTATCAATGCGATACACCACATAAGAAAAATGAAAGACAAAATTCATATGATTATATTAATACATGCAGATAAAGTAGTTTACAAGATACAAAATTCATTTATGATTAAAACACTGAATAAAATGGGTATAGACAGAAAATACATTAACATAATAAAGGCCATATATGACAAACCGCCAGCTAATGTCATAATTAACAGTGAAATGCTGAAGCCCTTTGCTCTACATTCAGGAACATGGCAGGGCTTTCCCCTGACACCTTGGTTTTTCAACATAGTATTGAAAGTCCTAGCCCGACCAATCAGGCAATAGAAAGAAATAACAGGCATCAAAATTGGGAATGAGAAGTTAAATAGTCACTTTTGCAAATGACATGATGCTATATATACAAAACCCTAAAGACTCCACCACAAAGCTGTTAGAAACAATAAACAAATACAATAAAGTTGCTGGCTACAAATCAACATACATAAGTCCATTGTATTCCTATATACTAAAAATGAAAGCTCAGAAAAATAAATTTTAAAAAACTCCTTTGCAATAGCAAAAATAATAAAATACCTAGGAAGAAACTTAACCAAGGATGTGAAAGACCTATACATTGAAAGCAACAAGACATTTTTAAAACAAATTGAAAAAGACGCAAAGTAATGGAAAAATCATTCTGTGTTCATGGGTTGGACGAATCAACATAGTTGAATTGGCCATACTACCCAAAGCAATATACAGATTTAATGCATTCCCATAAAAATTCCAATGGCATTTTTTAAAGAAATAGAACAAAATGTCATCAGATTTGTATGGAAATACAAAAGACCCTCTGTACCCAAAGTAATCCTAAGAAAAAAGAACAAGGCTGGCTGTATCACACTCACCAACTTCCTGTTGTACTACAGGGCAACAATAACCAAAACAGTATGGTATTGGCAGAAAAACAGACACACCAACCAATGGAATAGAATTGAGAACCCAGAAATAAACTCACATAAATATGACAGATAATTTTCAACAAAGAAGCCAAAAACATACAACAGAGAAAAGACAGCCTTTTCAATAAATGGTGCTGGGAAAACTGGAAAGCTATGTGCAAAAGAATGAAACTAGACTGCTATCTTTCCCTGGTACTAAAATCAACTCAAAATGGATTGAGGACCTAAACATAAGACCTGAAACAATAAACTGCATAGAAGAAAACATAGGTAATAAAATTATGGGCCTTCGGTTCAAAGAGGCTTTTATCAATTTAACTTCAAAGGCACAGGAAGCAAAAGCTAAAATAAATAAATTGGATTATATCATACTGAAATGCTTCTGCACAGGAAAAGAAATCATCAACAAAATGAAGAGGCAACCAACAGAATGGGAGAAGATATTTGCAAACACCACCTCCTACAAGAGGCTAATATCCAAAATATATAAAAAACTCATAGGACTCAACAACAAGAACAATAACAACAACAAAAAATTGAATTAAAAAATGGGCAGTGGGCCTGAATAAACATTTCTCCAAAGAGGACATACAAATATCCAATAGACACATGAAAAAATGCTCAACATCTCTAATCATCAGAGAAATGCAAATAAAAACCACAATAAGATATCACCTCACACCAGTTAGAATGGCTATCATCAACAAGACAAATAATAGCAAGTGTTGGAGTGGCTGTGGAGCAAGAGAAACCCTCATACACTGTTGGTGAGAATGCAGATTGGTGCAGCTGTTATGGAAGGCAGTGTGGAGGTTTCCTAAAAAATTAACAATAGAATTACCATATGACCCAGCAATATTTCTCCTGGATATGTACCCCCAAAAATCTGAAAACATTTATCTGTGAAGATATATGTGCTCTAATATTCACTGCAGAATTTTTTACAGTGGCCAAAACATGGAAACAACCGTCTATTCGATAATGATTGGATAAAGAAGATTTGGTATATATACATAATGGAATACTGTCCTGCCATCAGAAAAAATGAAATCATGCCATTTGCGACAATCTGGATGAATCTTGAGATTACTATGCTAATTGAAATAAGTCAAACAGAAAAAGTAGAGAACCATATGATTTCACTGATATGTGGAATATAAAACTGAAAACAACAAACGAATAAGACAAATGAAGAAACAAAAACTCATAGACACAGACAATAGTTTAGAGGTTACCAGTGGGCAACAAGGGAGGGGCCTGGTAGATGAGGGTAAAAGGTATCAAATATATGGTGATGGAAGGAGACCTGACTCTTGGTGGTGAACACACAATATGATCTATAGATAATGTATTATAGAATTGTACACCTGAAACTTATGTAAATGTACTAACAATTGTCACCCCTATAAAATTTCATTAAAAATGTTGCTTTTACTTTTTATTTTTTCTTACATTACCCAAGTTAGTCAGAATCTCAAGGTATTTGCTAAAATTATATGAACCCTTACCTCTCCAGTTATTCTCTGAAGCTTTGGCCTGGGTATACACTACACTAACTTAGTGTAACAGTTCCTGTGTCCCTTTTGTATTGATTCGAGATAGTTTTTCAATCTGAGCTGGAAAAATTTTCAGAGTGATTGAGTAAAGTAAAAGTACCATTTTCCCCTTTGATAAGCCATTTTTCTATATTTCACAAGCCCAACAATGGCCCTGCAGTAGGTCTATGAAGAGAATTATTCTCATTCCTCACACCTTTCTTTGTTTAGCCTTTCATTCAACCTCCCACTGCACATAAACACTTTTCTCCTTGAGACCAAAGGTAAATCACTGTTTTCTAACACTTATTCATAATATTTTCCCATTTGGTACATATATACAATGAAATATTACTCAATCATAAGAAAAAATGAAATCTTAAGATTTGCAACAACATGGATGGACTTAGAGTGTATTAAGTTAAGTGAAAAAAAGTCAGACAGAGAATAGAAATAACATATGATATCACTTATATGTGTATCTAAAGAACAAACAAAACAGAAACAGAATCATAGATACAGAGAGCAAACTGATAGCTGCCAGAGGGGAGGGGAGTTTGGGAGTTGTGTGAAAAAGGTAAAGTGGTTAAGAAATACAAAATTGGTGAGGATCCAACATGGTGGAGTAGATAAACATTGTGCTTGGCTTCTCCCCTGACCACATTAAAGTTACAAATAAATTATAGAGCAATCAACTGGGAAACCATCTGAAGTTAGCTGAACAGAGTTTTATTGCAAAAGATACAAAAAAAGAAGTGACACTGAGAGTCATAGAAGGGGCAGAGACATGGAACCAGTGGCCTTACACTGGTGTGTGGTGGTTGAGAATTGGGAAGGATATCTCAGCTGCAAAGATCTCCTTTTGAGGAGCAAGGGACCCCAGCCCCACACTAGGATCCCCAGCCCTGAGTATCAGTGCCAGGGAGAGGAACCCCCATAACATCTGACTGTGAAAAACAGTGTGGATTCCTACACTTCCAGTAAGGCAGAAGGCTGAAGAAAACACAGACATCCTCTTGAAGGGCCCACACAGAAATTCACTTGCTTGCAGACACTCACTCTAGGCTTTGGCTTAGAACAGTAACTTGGGACAGGCAGAAAATGGCGGCAGAGGAGGGCTCCCTGAGTTTTCTCCAGAAAATCACCGCAATTTGAACAGCTGGAGCATGACAAACAAACGTCTACCAAGCACGCTGAGCAGCAAAGGGACTCCCACGCTGAGTACTTAAAGGAGGGCAGACCCAGCAAGTGGAGAAAGAGGGAGGCTAGACACGTGGCTCACTTTCTGCACCTCCAGCCCGCACTAAGACAGACACTTCAGGCCGGACGAGTAGGGGATTAGATAGAAGAGACGTGCAAGAAAAGGCGCAGTCCTTCCACGCCAGCGGCTGCGGAGCTGTAGCATTCCAGGACACTGTGGAAGTGTTTGCAGCATCAGGGCAAGCTCAGTCTCTGGGCCGACAGTCCTGACGGGAGTGTGACAGAAGTCTCAGGGCCAGCGAACTCTGAGGCAGAAACCTCAAACCGGTGGAGCAGAACAAGAGGGAAGCGAGAAGCGCGGAGATGCAGCCTGCACCCCGCAGCTGTGGAGACATGAGCTGCAGCGCCAAGATGGGCTCCTGGAGCGCAGCAGGAGCTCTGCTGGAGCATCTGAGCTCAAAATGGCAGGGGGGCCTTTCATTTTTCTTTTTTCACTCTTTTCTCTCAGACAGAAAAAAAAACTGCATAGATAAGAGCCCACCCCCATCCTCCCTCAGAACCTTGGCCCCTGCCCTGCCAGTGCCTTAAGCTGACCCCTGAAGAGAGAAGTAGGGTCAGATTATAGAGGCGTTCCTACTTCCAAAGGGTTGTGAAACTCCGCATGAGAAGAGGATGCAGGAGTGTGAGCCTAAACACACCGCCCCTGCCCCCACCCCTCCTGGGTGGCTCAGGAGGCAGAGCAACTTCAGCTGCTGAGTCACTTGCAGGCTTCCCTGGTAGGTGGCTTCTATCAGCCCTGAAATCTCCATTCCCCCAACAGCCCCCAGTGGGAAGAGTGCCTGAAGACACACATCCAGCCCTCTGGCAGCGCAGAACTCAGAATGCCTCTGGGCAGGTGGGAGCAGAAACAGCACTGACTTTGTAAAAAAACTACCAATCACACCTCATAACCCCACTCATCTAAAACAGACCTGCATTACCTGGGTCACTCTAGGGGCCGGGCGGCCAGCTCTGCCCCCACAGGATGCAGAGGAGTTTGTGTACAGCAGAGGAAAACCTGGGGAGAGCTTGGCTGACTTCAGCCAAGATTGGCACTGGTTGTTTCTTGTTTTTTCTTCTCTTTTGTTTTTTGTTTCTTTGTTTGTTTGGTTTTGGTTTTGGTTTTTTTTGGTGTGTTATATTGCTGTTAATTGGGTTCTTTTGGGTGTTCTGGGGGGTTTTTCATTGGTTACTTGTGTTGTTTTTTTGTTTTTTCTATTTCATTATTATTTTTAGCTTTTTATATAGGCATATATAAAGGTGCATATATGAGGATATATATATGTTCATATATAAGGGGTGTGTGTATATATATATACATATATATATATATATATATACACATATACTTTCTTATTCTTTTTTCTCTCTTTCTTTCCTTCTTTCTTTTCTACCCTGTCTCTCTTCCTTCTTTTCTACTTTCTTGTCACTGTTCTACGTTTCCTCCTTCTTTCCATTTTTTTCTGCAAGTTTTTTTTTTTGTTGTTTTTTGGGTGTTGCTATTCTGTTTCTCGCATTTATTCTATTTTTTAGTTTATTATATATTATTTTATTTTGTTTTGTTATTTGTTCCTTGTTTTTTTTCATTGTTGTTGTATTGTTTCTGTTGGTTTGTTTTCTCCTTTTGTATGCTTCATATTTCTGTACATGAGTGTAGGGTGATGGTTGTTTTGTACATCTGAGAGTATCTGGTTACCTTTGGTGGCTGTTGTGGTTGTGCTTGTTGACCTGTTTTGCTCTAAAACTCACTCTGCAGTGGGGCCCAGTCAAAGAGGCACAAGAATCATCACACTCAGAGACCAACATTAGATAAAAACAGAGCATTATGGGGTCTAACCTACAAGAGTCACACCTAAAAGGAAATTTCTATAGGCACAAGAGCCCATAGGGGCCAAGCATCATCAGATGGGTCAACCCTGACACAACAGCTCATAAACTGTGGACACAGCTAATCCTCATGGCTAGTCAGCTTGGGAGTCAAGCCCACTTACTGACAAGCCAAGCGCAATCAAAACTAGACCTCAACAGGAGAAGGCACACAACACAAGGCACACCTCTTGTATGCAAACATGGGAGAAAAGAGAGTCTGTGTAATTCAAATATAAAGGACATATACCACATAAATCTACCCAGAAAAGACTGAGAGACCTAGGGATCTACCTATTTCATCAAATCAAACACAAAGAGTGAGCCAAAATAGGGAAACAAAGAAACACATCCCAAATAAAAGAACAGACAAAACCTCCTGAATCAGTGGAACTAGAGGAAATAGAGGTAAACAAACTATCGGAGACAGCGTTCAGAACACTGATTATTAGAATGCTCAAGGAAATTAATGAGAATGGAAAGAAGGATAGAGAAATCATGAAAAACAACCAGCTAGAAATAAAGAATATAATTACCAAATTAAATAACAAACTCGGTGGAATTACTAGCAGATTGAATGAAGCAGAGGATCGAAACAGTGACTTAGAAGACAAGATAGCAGAGACCATCGAAGCAGAACAACAAAAAGAAAAAAGAATGAAAAACATTGAAAATAGTTTAAGAGAGCTGGGCAACAACATCAAATGCAACATCATGCACATCATGGGAATACCAGAAGGAGAAGAGAGGGAGCAAGGGATCGAGAACATATTTGAAGTAATAATGTCTGAAAACTTCCCTAAACTGGCAAAGGAAATTGACACACAAGCACAGGAAGTGCAGAGAGTTCCAACCAAGGTGATCCAAACAGGCCCACACCAAGACACATATAGTGAAAATGGCAAGTGTTAAAGACAAACACAGACTCCTAAAAGCAGCAAAGTACAGGCAGCAAGTTACTTGCAAGGGCACCCCCATAAGATTATCACCCGACTTTTCTACAGAAACTCTGCAGGCCAGAAGGGAGTGGCAGGAGGTCTTCAAAGTAATGAAAAACAAAGGCCTACAACCTAGATTGCTTTATCCAGCAAGGTTATCATTTAAAATTGAAGGAGAGATAAAGAGCTTCCCAAAAAAGAATAAGCTAAAGGAATTCATTACCACCAAACCCGCATTGCAGAAAATGTTAAAAGGGCTTCTTTAAGCAAAGGAAAGAGAAAAAACAACCTAACTAACAAAGACCAGGAACACAAATAACAAAATGGCAATAACTACGCACCTATCAACAATCACATTAAATGTAAGGATTGAGTGCTCCAGTCAAAAGACACAAGGTAGGGCCGGCCGAGTGGTGTGATGGTTAAGAACTCGCTTGGGATGCCAGAGGGCCCCGGTTCGGATCCCACATATGAGGGCCAGTGACACTGCCCTCCACAGCTAACATGCAGAACAACAGCTCAACCTGGAGCTGGGCTGCCGTGAGTCGCCGGCGACGGCATGGGCTGCAGCCCCTTTGGCAGTGGGTTGCCATGGGTTACCGTGTGTAGCCAGCAGCCGCAGTGAGCGGCCGTCCAGAAGCCGGCGACTGATCTGCCTCACCAGGGAAGAGCGCAATGATGGTGCCAACTTTGCCAGTGAAGCAACATCCTCAACAACTAGATTGAAGAACAAAAATGACAGCAACTTGTATGTTCTCCTTCCCCCAGTTCCCCAGCACTGTTCCCATCCCCCCAATTCCCCAATAAAAAAATCTTTTTAAAAAAAAGACACAAGGTAGCTGAGTGGATAAGAATGCAAGATCCTTGCATATGCTGTATACAAGAGACTCACCTCAGATCAAAAGACACATACAGGCTGAAAGTAAAGAGATAGAGTAAAATATGTTATGCAAATGGAACCAAGAAAAAAGTTGGAGTAGCGATAGTTATATCAGATAAAATGGACTTTAAATTAAAGAACATAATAAAGGACAAAGAAGGGCACTTCATAATAATAAAGGGATCGATCCGACAAGAGGACATAACCCTAGTAAACATCTATGAACCTAATATAGGAGCTCCTAAATATATAAGAAATATATTGACAGACATAAAGACAGAGATCAACAGTAACACTATTATAGTAGGGGACTTAATACCCCGCTGTCACCAATGGACAGACCCTCCAGGCAGAAAATCAACATGGAAACTGGCCTTAAATGACACTTTAGACCAGCTGGATTTAATCGATATTTGTAGAGCATTTCACCCCAAAGCTATGGAATATACATTCTTCTCAAATGCACATAGATCATTTTAAAAGATAGACCACATATTAGGTCACAAAAAAAGTCTCAATAAATTTAAGAAGATTGAAATCATATCGTGCGTCTTCTCTGACCACAATGCTATGAAACTAGAAATGAATTCCAAGAAGAAATCCGGAAAGCACACAAATAAATGGAGGCTGAATAACATGCTACTAAATAGCTAGTGGGTCAAAAATGAGAGATCAAGGAGAAAATCTAAAGATACCCTGAGACAAATGAAAATGAAAACACCACAACCAAAATTTCTGGGGTGCAGCGAAAGCAGTCCTAAGAGGGAAGTTCATAGCAGTGCAGGCCTACCTAAAGAAGCAGGAAAAATTTCAAGTCAACAGATTATCCTTACACCTCAACGAAGTGGAAAAAGAACTGCAAAATAAGCACAAAGGGAGTATAAGGAAGGAGATAATAAAGACCAGAGTGGAAAAAAAATAGAGACCAGAAAACAATACAAAAGATCAAAGAAACCAAGAGCTGGTTTTTTTGAGAAGACAAACAAAATTGACAAACCTCTAGCCAGACTCATCAAAAAAAAAAAAAAGAAAAAAGAGAAAGGACTCAAATTAGTAAAATCAGGGATGAAAGAAGTTAAGTGACAACAGTCTCCACAGAAATACAAAATATCTTAAGAAATTACTATGAGCAATTATATGCCAACAAATTTGACAATATGGCGGAAATGGATAATTTCCTAGAAGCATACAACCTTCCAAAGCTAACACAAGAAGAAGCAGAAAACCTGAATAGACTGATAACCACCAAGGAAATTGAATCAGTACTCAACAAGATCCCAACAAACAAAAGCCCTGAACCAGATGGCTTCACAAGTGAATTTTACCAAATATTGAAAAAAGATTTATCACCTATTCTTCTCAAATTATTCCCAAAAATCCAGAAGGTGGGAAGGCTCCCAAACTCTTTCTTTGAAGCCATGATCACCCTGATTCCAAAAACAGACAATGACAGTACAAAAAGGAGAACTACATGCTGATAACCCTGATGAACATAGATGCAAAAACCCTCAAAAAAATCTTAGCAAACAGAATTTAGCAATATATTAAGAAGATCATACATCATGACCAAGTGGGTTTCATCCCTAGTACGCAAGGTTGGTTCAACATCTGCAAATCAATTAATGTGATACACCACATCAACAAAATGAAAAATAAAAATCATATGGTCATATCAATAGATGCAGAAAAAGGATTTGACAAAATACAGCAGCCATTTATGATAAAAACTCTTAACAAAGTGGGAATAGAGGGATCATATCTCAACATAATAAAGACCATATATGATAAACCCACAGCTAACATCATAGTCAATGGGGAAAAGCTAAAACCATTCCCCTTAAGATCAGGAACAAGACAACGCTGTCCAATTTCTGCACTTTTATTCAACATAGTTCTGGAAGTTCTAGCCACAGCAATCAGGCAAGAAAAAGAAACAAAAGGCATCCAAATTGGTAAGAAGGAAGTGAAATTGTCATTATATGCAGATGAGATGGTACTATATAGAGAGAACCCCAAAGAATCCATAAAAAAACTATTGGAACTGATAAAGGAATTCAGTAAAGTAGCAGGATGCAAAATATTCAGAAATCAGTTGCATTTGTATATACCAATAATAAACTATCAGAAGGAGAAATTAAGAAAACAAGTTCCATTTACAATCACTTCAAGAACTATAAAATACTTGGAATAAATTTAACCAAAGAAGTAAAAGTCCTCTACTCTGAAAACTAAAAGACACTGAAGAAAGAAATAAAAGAAGATACAAACAAATGGAAACACCTACCATGCTTATGGATAGAACAAATTAATATAGTTAAAATGCCCATACTGCCTAAAGCAATATATAGATTCAGTGCAACTACTATCAAATTACCTAGGGCATTTTCAAAGAAATAGAAAATATAATCCTAAAGTTTATATGGAACCAAAAAAGACCCTGAATAGCCACAGCAATCCTGAAAAACAAGAACAAAGTCGGGGTAATCATGCTACCAGACATTAAAACGTACTACAAGGCTACAGTAATCAAAACAGTATGGTACTGGCATATAAACAGGCCCATAGATCAATGGAACAGAACAGACAACCCAGAAATATCTCCAAGCACATATGGGCAGTTAGTCTATGACAATGGAAGCAAGAATTTACACTTGGGAAAAGATAGTCTATTTAATAAATGGTGCTGGGAAAATTGGACTGACACATGCAAAAAAATGAAACCGGACCACCTCCTTACGCCATATACAAGAAGAACAAATCAAAATGGATTAAAGACTTAACTGTAAGACCTCAAACCATAAAACTACAAGAAGAAAATATAGTGTCTAAATTTGCAGACATTATCCTGTGCAATGTTTTTACTGATACATCCCCGTGGGCAAGGGAAGTAAAAGAAATAATGAACATATGGGACTACATCAAACTTAAAAGTTTTTTTCACAACAAAGGAAACCATCAATAGAACAAAAAGGAAGCCTACTGAATGGGAGAAGATATTTGTCAACAAGATATCTGATAATGGGTTAATATCCAAAATTTATAAAACACTCATTCAACTCAACACCAAAACACCAAACAACCCAATAAAAAAATGGGCAGAGGATATGAAGAGACATTTCTCTAAAGAGGACATACAGATGGCCAACAGGCATATGAAAAAATGTTCAACCTCACTAATCATTAGAGAAATGCAAATAAAAACCACGATGAGATACCCCCATACTCTGGTCAGAACGGCTATCATCAGTAAATCAACAAACAACAGGTGCTGGTGAGGTTGTGGGTTATTGTTGCCCCATAGTACAAACTGAAGTCAGGGAGTGTGATGCCTCCAGCGTAGTTTTTTTTTCTTATGGTTGCTTTAGCTGTTAGGGGTCATTTTTTGTTCCATAGAAATCTGATGATTTTTTTTTGTTCTATTACTTTTAGAAAAGTCATTGGGATTTTGATGGGGATTGCATTAAATCTGTATATTGCTTTGGGTAACATGGCCATTTTAACTATGTTGATTCTTCCAGTCCATGAACACAGAATGTCTTTTCATTGCTTTTTGTATTCTTTAATTTTTTTTAAAAATGTCTTAGATTTTTCAGCATATGGGTCTTTCCCATCCTTAGTTAAGTTTACTCCTAGGTATTTTATTCTATTTCCTGCAGTTGCAAAAGGAATGTATTTTAATTTCTTATTCTGAGGTTCTATTGTTAGTACATAGGAATGCAATGAACTTTTTTACATGAATTTTGTAGATGACAGCTTTACTGTATTTATTTATTGTTTCTAACAGCTTTGTGGTAGAGTCTTTAGGGTTTTCTATATATAACATCATGTCATCTGCAAAAAGTAACAATTTAAATTTTTCATTCCCTATTTGGATGCCTTTTATTTTTTTCTCTCGCCTGATTACTCTGTCTAGGAATTGCAATACTGTGTTTAAAAGCAGAAGTCATAGGGGACAGCCCTGTTGTGTTCATGAATGTAGAGCAAAAAGCTTCAGTTTTTCACCATTAATTATGGTATTCACAGAGAGTTTGTAATACATGGCCTTTACTATGTTAAATTATTTGTCTTCTATGTCAATTTTATTAAGTGTTTTAATGATAAATGGCTGTTGTATTTTGTGATATGCTTTTTCTGCACCTATTTTTATAATCATATGATTTTTGTCCTTTATTTTATTTTCTGTATCACATTGATCAATTTGCATATGTTGAACCATCTTTGTGCCCATGGGTTGAACCCCACTTGGTCGTGATGTATAAACTTTTTAATGTATTGTTGTATTCGATTTGCAAGAATTTTGCCTTGGTAAAGCAGAAGCTCCTAAAGCACAACCACCAGACCCTCAGATGTTACTGTCTATGGACTTATGAACTTTGAGACCCCCTACCATGGACCTATGAACTTTGGGACTTTTCCATCATGGACTTGCTGACAGTTGTCATTTGCCTTAAATTTCACTTTACTTAAAAGATATTGTTAGTTTATGCTGTGTGATCATGTAACCTGTTTCCAAGACATTATCTCACCTTCAAACTCCTAAGTCAGGAACATGGGTTCCTCATTCCCCAAAACCCCCTACCAATCCCCTATGCTTAGATTTATTCCTGGTAAAAGAGGAACTTGCTCTCTATATAAGCACTATGCCTTTTAATAAAATTTGTCCTGGTTGCTATCCACAGTCAGTGACCCTCCTAATCCCAACTTTGGTGTCTATGCCATTTCTTTCATTTCTCATTTTCTCGTGCCAATCAATCCTGCTCAGGGACCGTTCGGTGGGTTCCTGGTCTGAACATCCAGGAGCCACGGCTGTCAAGCCAGCTCTCGGCATTTTGTTTCAGGTCGAATAGACTCCTTCAGTATTTCTTGTAGTGCAGGTCATGTGTTAGAAAATCCCCTCAGCTTCTGTATGCCTGGAAAGGTCTCTATTCCTCCTTCATATCTAAAGGATATCTTTGCTGGGTATTTTATTCTTGGTTCATAATTTCTCTCTTTCAGCAGTTTGAATATTTGGTTCTACTCCCTCCTGGCTTGTAGAGTTTCTGCTCAAAAATATGATGATATTCTAATGGGCTTTCCTTTGTAAGTTACCGTATTTTTTTCCCTGGCTGCCTTAAGTATACTTTATGTCATTAATTTTGACAACTTCAATACAATGTGCTTTGGAGAAGGCCTGTTGGGTTGAGGTAACTAGCTGTTCTATTTGCTTCTTGGATTCAAGGATCCAGTTCTTTCCACAAGTTTGGGAATTTCTCATCAACTATTTGAATATACTTTCTGTTTTCTTCTCCCTTTCTTCTTTTTCTGGTATGCTCATTATTCTTATATTGCTCTTTCCAATGTAGTCAGAAAGTTCTTGTAGAGTCCTTTCTTTTCTTTTAACTCTCAAGTCTCTCGCTTCTTCCATATGTGTCACTTCCAGATTTCTATCTTTGATGTCACTGATTCTTTCCTCCAACTGGTCAGCTCCATTACCTAAGCTGGCTATTTCATTTATCATTTCTTTTGTTTAGTTCTTAATCTCCAGAAATTCTATTTGGTTCTTTTTGAAATTTCAATCTATTTGTGTAATGTTCATTTTGTCCTTTGATTGTGTTTCTGAGTTCATTTACCACCTGTCTGTGTTTTCCTGCATCTCATTGAATTTTTTGAGAATTGCAGTCTTGAATTCTTTGTCATTTAAGTCACATATTTCCATGTCTTTAAGTTTATTTCCTGGAGAATTTTGATTTTCTTTTTGAGCTGCCTTGTTTCCTTGGTTATTCATGGCAATTAATGAATTATTATTTCTCTTCCTGGGCATATACATGGGTGGGTTCTGCAACAGGGTGGTAGGAAGAGGTCTTTTTTTGCTTTACAGTAGGTGTTGATAAAATGCTTTATTTGCTCTCCTACTGCAGTCATTTATTGTCTCTTACACTGTAGACTTATATTTTCTCTGCGCTGTTCTGGCTTCTCATATGATGAGGGGATTCCTTGGAAGGTGGGCTTCTCCTCTCTGAGCAGACTGCCTGAGTCTCAGGGCACCACCTCCATGGGGGAATGTAAATGGCTTCTGAATTTCTGAAGCTCTTCCTGCACCAGATTTAGGGCCTGTGCATTTCAGCGTCTGTTTACCCCTGCAGGGATCTGCCGAGATAGGGGTGGGCAGAGGCGTATGGGTGTGAGAGGTGGCTCAAAGCAATGGCAACATCCACCAGCACAGCCAGTTCTGCACCCAAGGCTCTCTCCACTTTGCCAGGACCATTTGGGCTGCGAGCCCATGGCTGCGGGCAGCAATTTTCAAGATTGTAAATATTCTGTTCTTTTGATCTGACACTACCACTGTTCTGCTTCTAGCACTGGGCAGGTGGGGGTGGAGAAGGGGCAGCCTGGCTCTGTGCCTATGCCTCCCATCCTCTGCTTGGCAATGAAGGCTTAAACCACCATTTTCACCCTTCTTCCTTCAGTCTTTGCTCCAAGGTCTCTGCGGTGAGTGTTGAGTTCAGCTGTGTTATATGTTGATCCCTCAGGCGGGGCTGTGGGCAATAAGAGGAGTGCTAGCAGTCTAACTTCTTTCCTCTCCTGTGACTGTGGAAGCTCCAGAATGCAGGGAGCTTGGAGCTCCAAGCACTGGCCTGAGTCCTGAGCCTGCACAGCCCACTTCTCTGCTCTTCCCCTCTCTCTCCTCCCCTGCTTGCCCTATTTCCCCACTTTTAAATGATTTCAATTCATGACCCTTAGTCTTGCCTGTCTGTGTGCAGGGAGCCCTTTGTGGAATTATAGTTGATCAATTTGTTGTAAATTCCAGGGGAAATTTCAAGGGGCTCCCCTCACACCACCATTTACTTTCTAATCCCTTCACCTTTTCCCCATCCCCCAACCCCACTCCCACCTAGCAACCATTAGTGTTTGCCTCTGTGTCTCTGACTCTATTTCTGTTTTGTTTGATCATTATTCTGTTCTTTAGATTCTACATATACATGAGATCATATGGTGTTTTTCTTTCTCAGTATGACTTATTTAACTTAGCATAATTTCCTCTGGGTCCATCCATTTTGTGGTAAATGGTAAGATTTATTTCTCTTTTATGGCAGAATAATACTCTACTGTGTAAATGTACCACAATTTATTTATCCAGTCATCTATTAGTGTGCATTTCAGTTGTTTTCATATCTTGGCTACTGTAAATAACACTGTAATAAACATAGGCATGCACATATTTTTTTTCAAATTAGTTTCAGATTTCTTTGCATAGATACTCAGGAGTGGAAATGCTGGCTCATAAGGTAGTTCTATTTTTAACTTAGTGAGGAACCTTCATAATTTTTTCCATAGTAGCATCACCGATTTGCAATCTTACCAACAGTGCACAAAGGTCCCTTTGCTCCACATCCTCACCTACACTTTTTGTTTGTTGATTTATTGATGATAGCCATTCTGACTGGAGTGAAGTGGTATCTCATTGTGGTTTTTATTTTCATTTCTCTACCAATTAGTGACATTGAGCATCTTTTCATATGACTATTGATCATCTGCATGTCCTCTTTAGAGAAATGCCTCTTCATGTCCTCTTCCCACTTTTTTAACTGTTTTTGTTTTGGTTTGTTTGTGTGGATTTGTTTAAGTTTTTTTGTTTTGCTTTGCTTTTTGTGTAGTAACTTCTTATCAGATGGCAAATAACTTCTCCTATTCAGTAAGATGCCATCTTGTTTTGTTGATGATTTTCTTTGCTGTGAAAAAAAGTTTTTAGCTTGATGTAGTCTCACATGTACATTTTTTCTTTTGCTTTTAATGCCTAAGGGGATATATGAGTAAAAATATTACTAAGGGTAATTCCTGAGGGTTTACTTCCCATATTTCTTCTAGGAGTTTTATGGTGTCAGGTCTTATATTTGAGCATTTAATCCATTTTGAGTTTATTCTTGTATCTGTCATAAGAAGGTGGTCCAGTTTCCTTTGTGTGTGTGTGTGTGTGTATCTGTCTAGTTTACCCAGCATCATTTATTAAATATACTATTTTTACTCCAGTGCAAATACTTGCTGTCATTGTCAGAGATTAAATGGCCATATAGGCATGGATGCATTTCTGGGCTCTGTTTTGTTCCATTGATCTGTGTGTCTGTTTTTATGCCAATATCATGCTGTTTTGATTACTATAGCCTTGTAGTATAATTTGATATCAGGAAGCATGATACTTCCCACTTTCTTATTATTTCTCAGGATTGATGTGGCTATTCAGGGTCTTTTATGGTTCGTATAAATTTCAAAATTATTTGTTCTAGATCTGTGAAATATGCTGTTGGCATTTTTATAGGGATTGCATTGAATCTATATATTGCTTTGGGTAGTATAGCCATATTAGCTCTATTAATTTTTCCTACCCATGAGCATGTTGTATGTTTCCATTTGTTTGTATCTCCTTTAATTTCTATCTTCAATGTCTTATTCTTTTCTGAGTATAAGTCTTGGATAAATTTATTCCTTAGATTTATTCCTTATTCCTGATGCAGTTGTAAATTGAATTGTTTTCTTAATTTCTCTGTCTGGTAGTTCGTTATTAGTGTATAAAACTGCAACTGATTTCTGCATATTAATTTGGTATTTTAGTACTTTAATTAATTCATTGATCACTTTTAATAGTTTTTATGGTGGAACCTTTGGGGTTCTCTGTATATAGTATCATGTCATCTGCAAATAATGACAATTTTACTTCCTCTTTTCCAATGTGGATGATTTTATTTCTTTGTTGTTGTTGTTGTTGTCTGATTGCTGTGGCTAGAACTTTTAGTACTATGTTGAATAAAGTGGTGAAAGTGAACATCCTTGTCTTGTTCCTGATATTAAGGGGAATGTTTTCAGATTTTCCCCATTGAGTATGATGTTACCTGTGTGTTTATCATATATGGACTTTATTATGTTGAGATAGGATTCCACTATTCCCACTTTGCTGAGAGTTTTTATTATAAATGGTTGCTGGATTTTGTGAATTATTTTTCTCCATCTAATAATATGACCATGTGATTATTTTAAATTTTGTTTCTGTGGTGTATCATTTTATTTGATTTGTGGATATCTAACCACACTTGCATGCCAGAAATGAATCCCACTTGATTGTGGTGTATGATCTTTTTAATGTATTGCTGAATTTGGTTTGCTAATATTTTGTTCATGATTTTTGCATCTGTGTTCATTAGGGATATTAGCCTATAGTTTTCTTTTTTTGTAATGTCTCTGTCTGTTTTAAGGATCAGGGTAATCATGGCCTCATAAAATGAGTTTGGGGGCCTTCCCTCCTGTTGCATTTTTTGAAATACTTTAAGGAGAATAAGTGTTAATTATTTTCTGAATATTTTGTAAAATTCACCTGTGAAACCTTCTTGTCCAGGACTTCTGTTTGTTTGGAGCTTGTTGATTACAGATTCAATTTTGTTGGTGGTATTCAGTCTGTTCAGATTTTGTTTCTTCTTGATTCAGCCTTGGAAAATTGTATGCTTCTAGGAATTTATCAATTTCTTCCAAATCGTCTAACTTATTGACATATAGTTGCTTGTAGGATTTTCTTAATTTTTTTTTGTATTTCTGTGGTATTTGTTGTCACTTCTCATCTTTCATTTGTGATTTTATTTATTTGAATGCTCTGTCTTTTTTTCTTGATGAGTCTGGCTAAAGATTTTTCAATTTTGTTTATCTTTTCAAAAATGAGTTTGTACTTTCATTGATATTTTGTATTGTTTTTATGGTCTCTATTTTATTTATTTCCTCTCTGATCTTTATTATTTCTTTCCTTGTAGTCATTTTGGGCTTATTTTTCTATTCTTTTTCCAGTTCCCTTAGGTGTAAAGATAGACTGTTGTTTTGAGATTTTTCTTGTTTCTTTAGGTAGGCCACATTGCTTATGACTGCATTCTGTGTGTCCCATAGATTTCGAGTCATTGTGTTTTCATTTTCCTTTGTCTCAAAATTTCTTTTAATTTCTTCCTTGACCTTTTTGTTGATCCATTCATTAATTAGTAGCATGTTATTCAGTCTCTGTGTATTTATGTGTTTTTCAGTTTTTTTATTGTAATTGATTTCTAGGTTCATAGCACTGTGGTCAGAGAAGATGCTTGATTGACTTTAATTTTTTAATATTTATTGAGACTTGTTCTGTGGTCTACCTTGGAAAAAGTTTCATGTGTACTTAAAAAGAATGTATATTCTTATGCTTTGGGGGGAAATGCTCTAAAAATATCAATTAATTTCATCTGGTCTAATGTGTCACTTAAGGCCATTGTTTCTGTGTTGGTTTTCTGTCTGGAGGATCTGTCAATTGGTGTCAGTGGAGTGTTGAAGTCTCCTACTATGATTGTGTAACTGTTGATCTCTATCATAAAGTCTGTCAATATTTGTTTTATGTATTTAGGTACTCCTTTGTTTGATGTCTAGATGTTTACTAGGATTATGTCCTCTAGTTGGATTGATCCCTTTATTATTATGTAATTCCAAGGTCTTTGTCTATTACCATGGTCTATGTTTGAAAGTATATTTTTTCTGATATAAGTATTGCTACTTCAGCTTTTTTCTCATTTCTATTTGTGTTAAATATCTTTTCTCATCCCTTTACTTTCATTCCCTGTGTTTCTTTTGATCTCAGGTGAGTCTCTTGTAAACAGCATATGCATGGATCTTATTTTCTTATCCACTCAGCTACTCTATGTGTTTTGATTGAAGCATATTACCCATTTACATTTAAAGTTATTATTGATAGGTACATAGTTATAGCCAATTTATTATTCATATTTTTGGTCTTTGTTAATTTGTTTCTTTTCTCCTTTCTTCTGCTAAAATAAGTCTTTTTAATAGTCCCTGTAGTACTTTCTTGATAGTAATAAATCCCTTTAGATTTTTCTTATCAGGGAAGCTCTTCATCTCTTCTTTAATTTAAATGATAGCCTTACTGGGTAGAACAATCTTAGTTGTAGGCCCTTGTTTTTCATCACTTTGAGTATTTCTTGCCCCTCCCTTCTGACCTGCAATGTTTCTGTAGAATAATCAGCTGATAGTCTTATGGGAGATCCTAGTTGTCTTTCTCTTGCTTCTTTTATGATTCTCTCTTTGTCTTTAACCTTTGCCATTTTAACTATGAAGTGTGTCTGTGTGGGGCTATTTGGATTCATCTTGTTTGGGACTTCGCACTTCCTGGGCTTATATGTCAATTTCCTTCACCAGGTGAAGACAGTTTTTGGTCATTATTTCTTCAAATAGGTTCTCTATTCCTTGCTCTCTGTCTTCTTCTGGTACTCCTATCATGTGAATATTGTTGCTCTTGACGTTGTCCCAAAGGTCTCTTAAACTATCTTCATAGTTTTTTTATTTTTTTTCTCTTTGTTTTTCCATTTGTATGTATTCTGCTATACTTTGTCTTCTAAATCACTGATTCATTTGTCTGCTTCATCTAATCTGTTGTTGATTCTTTCTAGTGTATTCTTCATTTTAGTTATTGTATTCTTTATTTCGGACTGGTTCTTTTTCATGGTTTCTATGTCTTTCTTTATTCTTGCTATCTCTTTGTTGAAATTCTTACTAAGTTCCTGACAAATTCTTATAATCAATTTTGTAAGCTCTGTCTCTAATTGGCTGGTTGCCTCCATTACATTTAGTTCCATTTCTGGAGGTTTCTCCTATTCTTTTATTTTGAACATGTTTTGTTGTTGTTGTTGTTTGTTTGTTTGTTTGTTTGTTTGTTTGTTTTGTCTCTTCATCCTGGCTGACACTCTGTGTTTGCTTCAATGTATTAGGTAGATCTCCTATGTCTCTCAGTCTTTGCTGTATGGCCTTATGTAGTATGTGTCCTATGTAGTTGAATTGTGCAGTCTCCCTACTCTCTTGTGCATGTGTGCCAAGAGTGCCCCTTCTCTTGTATGTGTTCTCCTGTTATAGTGGTGCTTTGATTGCTTTTGTCATGCCAGTAGGAGGGGTTGATACCCAGGCTGACTAAATGTGAGTATTTTCTATGCCCACAGTGTATGACCTGCTCTGTGGGGCTGATCCCTCAGAGGAGACTTCACCCCTATTTCCTCTTGTGCCTGCTGAGACCCCCCTTTAAAAGTGCTACTTGTAGGTCTAAGCATGTAGTGTTCTGGTGTGTTCTCATGGTGGCCTCTGGGTGTCTTGTTTCTGTTTTTGCTTGTGAGGTGCTCCCATGCAGGCCAATTTCAGCCTTTCCTGTTACCAGTCTGCAGCTATCATGTAGGTGCCTCAAAGCTAGATGAGTTTGGCTGCTTCCTGTGCTGGACTTGAAGGCATATGCGGGTTACCTTGCTGTTAACTAAGGCCTGCTGCCACCAATAGTGGGCCTGATGTAGCTTAGCAAAATGCCCAGGGCCCCCTAGGCATATTGCCATTTGCCAACTTCCCATAAGGCCCAGCCATTGACAGAAGCTCCATAGGTTCATGTAACAGGTTGTTGAGTGTCCCTCAGTGATGGAGCACTAGCTGGGTGGGGTGGAGTTCAAGGGAGACACAAGATGTGACCAGTGGTTTTTACATTAATGCATATTCAATTATAATGTCAGTGCCCAGCCTGTGACAACCTTGTCCAGTGCCCCAACAACACTGCAGCCAGCAACCACCGCAGGTTTGCCAATTCCCAAGACCTGTGCCCAAGTAACCGTAGTATAGTTTTTGAGGCACTGACCACCACCAAAGTCTCCCCAGAATGTTGCAGATTGTCCACTGCTGTAAACAACCTCTTCCAGTACTTGTGCGGGCAAGACCAGTGCCCAGGCTCCCAGAGTGTTTCTGGCAACGCAGCTCTATGTGGGTAGGGTGGGGTTCCAGTTAGCTAAGTGGTGTGGTTGATTGTTTCTGCAAAGTTAATAAAGTTTTCACTCCAGGACCAGTGCTGGGCCCGTGACTACCCCACCAAAATGCTCCAAGGACACTATGGCCATCCACCGCCTGTCTCAGCCTTGCCGAGCCACCACCTGTCTATGCTGTGGTGTAGGTCTTATGCTAATGCCCTCCGGTAAACATTTATCAGGCCACCACAGGCCCTCTGCCCACTTTAATCTGCAGCCTGTGTGGCAGGGCCAGCAGCTTAACAGTAACGAGTTTCTTAGGGAATGTAGCAACAGCTGCGCAGAGGATCCGGGGCTCAGTACATCACCAAGGCAATGTGCACACGCAGAATCCACCAGACCAATGTGGTCCCAGACTTGGCCCTTTGGGGGAGGGCTTATCCCTGAAAAGATGGTGCTCCCTTGTAAGCCACACATGTGCAGGCTCCACACAAGGGCAACGATGGCTCTTGTTCTTACACCTCCTGCATCAAAGACACATAATTCAGTCCTTCCCCACATGTCCCTGGGCCTCCCGAGCTACCACCCCTTTTGCAGAGACCAGGTGAACACCTGACAGCAAGCAAGTCTATGTGGTGGCACAACAAGAGGGCGTCTGGGTTTCTAGCTGCTTTCCATACCATTGAGAAAGACAGACAGAGTCCTCACTGATTTTCACTGCCAGATGCTGTGGAAACTCTTCTCTCTGACATAGGATCTCTGGGATAGAGAGCCAATCATGGAATTGAGATGCCCCTCCCTCTTCAGGGCAGACCCCTGTGACTGACATGTAGCTCCCAGCATTCAACTTCTGTCTATGGGTGTGGGGTCAACTTATTTCATGTCTTTGCCCCTCCTACTGGTCTCGACGCGGTCTCTACATCCTTAGTTATAGTGGTTCTGTTTGACTGGTGTTCAGATGAATCTTGAGGTTGATTGTTCTCTATTTTTCCATTAGTTTCAGGAGTACAAAAAATGTAATAGTTAGACATTTACACCCCTCACAAAGTGATAACACCCCTTCTCCAATCTACACCCCTCTCACATCATATATAGCTGTTACAGTTTCACTGACTCTATTCCTCATATTGTACTCCACCTGTGACTATATATATATATATATATATATATATAATTATAGTTGACATTCATTATTATTCAGCTTCCTCTTCAGGTGTACACTGCAGTGGTCAAGTTCCTATACTATCCATGATGTGATCTCCCTAATAAGACAAGTGTCCATTTGATACCCTACAAAATCTTTACAACATTATTGATAATATTCCCCAAACTGTCTTTTTGTATGCCTGTGGTAATTGTGTGGTTACTGATTGTGCTTTCTAATCCTTTCACCTCCTTCATATCCACCCTCCTTCCATCTAGCAACCCTCAGTTTTTTCTCTATATCTCTGAGACTGTTTCCGATTAGTTTGTTCATTTATTCTAGTCTTTAGATTCTACATATAAGTGAGGTTATATGGTATTTGTCTTTCTCCATCTGACTTATTTCACCTAGCATAATGTTCTCTAGGTTCATTTATATCATTGCAAATGGTAAGATTTCTTCCTTCCTTATGGTGGAGTAATACTCTATTGTATAAATGTACAACAGTTTCTTAATCCAGTCATCTACCGATGTACATTTTGGTTGTTTTCAAGTCTTGGCTATTGTGAATACTGCTGCAATAAACAGGGGAGTGGATATATTTTTCTGAATTAACATTTTGGATTTCTCTGGATAGATACCTAAGGTTGGAATTGCTGGATCATAAGGTAGTTCCATTTCCAGTTTCTTGAGATACCTCCATACTGATTTCTATATTGGCAGTACCAATCTGCAATCCCAACAACAGTGCACCAGGGTTCACTTTACTCTACATCCTTGCCAGCACTTGTTGATTGTTGATTTATTGATGATAGCCATTCTGACCGGGGTGTAGTTGTATCTCATGGTTTTTATTTGCATTTCCATAATGATTAGTGAGGTTGAGCATTTTTTCATGTCTGTTTGTCATCTGTATGTTCTTTTTAGAAAAATGTCTCGTCATGTCCTCTTCCCATTTTTTAATTGTGTTATTTGTTTTTTTGGTGTTGAGTTGAATGAGTTTTTTACAAATTTTGGATATTAACCCCTTATCAGATGTATTATTGACAAATATCTCCCATTTAGTATGATGCCTTATTGTTTCATTGATGGTTTCCTTTGCTATGAAAAAACTTTTTAGATTGATGTAATCCCATAAGTTTATTTTTTTTGCTTACTTCCTTTGCCCAAGGGGATAGATAAGTAAAAAATATCACTAAGAGTAATGTCTGCAAATTTACTTACTATATTTTCCTGTAGGACTTTTATGTTTTCAGATCTTACTTTTAAGTCTTTATTCTATTTTGAATTGTTTCTTATATATGGCATAAGGAGAAGGTCCAACTTCATATTTTTACATGTGTCTTTCTGGATTTCTCAGCACCATTTATTGAATAGACTGTCTTTATCCCAATGCAAATTCTTGCTTCCCTTGTTGTAGATTAAATGACCATATAGGTGTGGACTTATTTTTGGGCTCTCTATTATGTTCCATTGATCTATGTATCCGTTTTTATGCCAGTACCATTCTGTTTTGATTACTGTAGCCTTGTAGTACATTCTCATGTCTGGAAGCATGATCCCCCCAACTTTGTTCTTATTGCTCAGGATTGCCGTGGCTATTTGGGGTCTCTTTTGGTTCCATATAAACTTTAGGATTATATTTTCTATTTCTGTGAAAAAAGTCCTAGGTAATTTGATAGGAATTGCATTGAATCTATATATTGCTTTAGAAAATATGGACATTTTAACTATATTAATTCTTCCTACCCAATAACATGGAAGGTTTTCCCATTTGTTTGTATCTTCTTTTATTACTTTCTTCAGTGTCTTATAGTTTACAGAGTTCAGGTCTTTTACTTCTTTGGTTAAATTTATTCCTAAGTATTTTATAGTTCTTGAAGTGATTGTAAACAGAATTGTTTTCTTAATTTCTTCTTCTGATAGTTTATTATTGGTATATACAAATGCAACTGATTTCTGAGTATTGATTTTGTATCTTGTTATCTTACTGAATTCGTCTACTAGTTCCAATAGTTTTTTTCTTTTTCTTTTAATTATTTTTTATTATGAAATACACATTTTTTAGAATTAGTTTCAGCTGTAAAACACAGTGCAATAGTTATACATTTTACCCCTCGAAGTGACCACCCCCTCCCCCAATCCGCCGCCCCACTTCCCCCCAACATCATACATATCTATTACAATTCCCTTGACTCCACGCCCACACTATACTCCATGTCCCATGACCATATATATATATATTTTTGACTTATAGTTGACATACAATATTATACAACATCAGCTTCAGGTGTACAATGCAGTGATCAAGCCTCATCCCCATCCATGATGCAGTCTCCCTAGCATTTGTGGAGTTCCAAATATTTTTTTTTTTTTTTTAAGATTTTTATTGGGGAATTGGGGGGATGGGAACAGTGCTGGGGAATTGGGGAAAGGGGAACAGACAAGTTGCTGTCGTTTTGTTCTTCAATCTAGTTGTGGAGGACGTTGCTTCACTGGCCCAAGTTGGCACCATCATTGCGCTCTTCCCGGGCGAGGCAGATCAGTCGCCGGCTTCTGGACGGCCGCTCACTGCGGCTGCTGGCCACTCACGCTGGCTGCTGGCCACACACGGTAGCCCATGGCAATGCACTGCCACAGGGACTGCAGCCCACGCCGTCGCCGGCGACTCACAGCAGCCCAGCTCCAGGTTGAGCTGTTGTTCAGCATCTTAGCTGTGGAGGGCAGTGTCACTGGCCCTTATATGTGGGATCCAAACCGGGGCCCTCTGGCATCCCAAGCGAGTTCTTAACCATCGCGCCACTCGGCCGTCCCGAGTTCCAATAGTTTTTTGATGGAGTCTTTGGGGTCCTCTATATATAGTATCAAGTCATCTGCGTATAATGACAATTTTACTTCCTCCTTGCCGATGTGGATGTCTTTTATTTCTTTTTCTTGTCTGATTGCTGTGGTTAGAACTTACAGAACTATATTGAATAAAAGTGGAGAGTCTTGTCTTGTTCCTGATCTTAAAGGGAATGGCTTCAACTTTTCCCCATTGAGTATGATGTTAGCTGTGGGTTTATCATATATGGCCTTTATTATGTTGAGATATGATCCCTCTATTCCCACTTTGCTAAGAGTTTTTATGATAAATGGCTGCTGTATTTTGTCAAATCCTTTTTCTGCATCTATTGATTGACCATATGATTTTTCTCTTTCTTTTTCTTGATGTTGTGTATCACATTAATTGATTTGCGGATGTTGAGCCACCCTTGCATATTAGGGATGAAACCCACCTGGTCATGATGTATGATCTTCTTAATATATTGCTGAATTCTGTTTGCTAAGATTTTGTTGAGGATTTTTGCTTCTATGTTCATCAGAGATATCAGCTTGTAGTTTTCCTTTTTTGTAATGTCTTTGTCTGTTTTTGGAATCAGGGTGATCATGGTTTCACAGAAAGTGTTTGGGATCCTTCCCACCTTTTGGATTTTTTGGAATAGTTTGAGAAGAATAGGTGATAAATCGTTTTTGAATGTTTGTTAAAATTCACTTGTGAAGCCACCTGGTCCCAGGCTTTTGTTTGTTGGAAGCTTGTTGATTCCTGATACAATTTCTTTGATGGTAATCAGTTTATTCAGATTTTCTGTTTCTTCTTGAGTTAGGTTTAGAAGGTTGTATGCTTCTAGGAAATTATCCATTTCTTCCATATTGTCAAATTTGTTGGCATGTAATTGCTCATAGTAATCTTAAGATTTTTTGTATTATTGGGGAGTCTGTTATTACTTCGCCTCTTCCATTTCTGATTTTGTTCATTTGAACCCTCTCTCTCTCTCTCTCATTTTTGTTTTTTGATGAGTCTGGCTAGAGGCTTGTCAATTTTGTTTATATTCTCAAAAAAACAACTCTTGGTTTCGTTGATCTTTTGTATTGTTTTTCTGGCCTCTATTTCATTTATTTCCACTCTAGTCTTTATTATTTCCTTCTTTTTGTTCCATTTAGGCTTATTTTGCTGTTTTTTTACAGCTCCCTGAGGTGTAAGGATAACCTGTTGATTTTAAATTTTTCTTGCTTCTTTAGGTAGGCCTGCACTGCTATGAACTTCCCTCTTAGGACTGCTTTCGCTGTTTCCCAGAGATTTTGGGTTGTGGTGTTTTCATTTTCATTTGGCTCAAGGTATCTCTTGATTTCCTCCTTGATCTCATTTTTTACCCAATCACTATTTAGAAGCATGTTATTCAGCCTCTGTGCATTTGTGTGCTTTCCAAATTTCTTCTTGTAATTGATTTCTAGTCTCATAGCATTGTGGTCAGAGAAAACGCTTGATACGATTTCAATCTTCTTAAATTTATTAAGACTTGTTTTGTGGCTTAACATGTGGTCTGTCTTGGAAAATGATCTATGTGCATTTGAGAAGAATGTATATTCCATAGTTTTGGGGTGAAATGCTCTGAAAATATTGATTAAATCCATCTGGTCTAAAGTGTCAATTAAGGGCCGGCTGAGTGGCGCATTGGTTAAGAACTGGCTTGGGATGCCAGAGGGCCCCGGTTCGGATCCCACATATGAGGACCAGTGACACTGCCCTCTACAGCAAAGATGCTGAACAACAGCTCAACCTGGAGCTGGGCTGCTGTGAGTCGCCAGCGATGGTGTAGGCTGCAGCTCCTGTGGCAGTAGGTTGCCATGGGCTACCGTGTGTAGTCAGCAGCCAGCGTGAGCGGCAAGCAGCCACAGTGAGCGGCCGTCCAGAAGCTGGCGACTGATCTGCCTCGCCCGGGAAGAACACAAGGTTGGTGCCAACTTGGGCCAGTGAAGCAACGTCCTCCACAACTAAACTGAAGACCAAAATGACAGCAACTTGTCTGTTCCCCTTCCCCAATTCCCCAATAAAAATCTTAAAAAAAACAAAACAAAAAAACCCCCTCTGGGAGCAATGAGCTAAACCAGCTTTAAAAAAAAAATTAAAAAATAAAGTGTCAATTAAGGCCACTGTTTCCAAGTTGATTTTCTATCTGGAGGATCTGTCCATTGGTGACAGCGAGGTGTTGAAATCTCCTACTATAATAGTGTTAGTTTTCTCTGTTTTTATGTCTGTCAATATCTTTTTTATATATTTAGGGGCTCCTATGTTATGTGCATAGATGTTTACTAGGGTTATGTCCTCTTGTTGTATCAATCCCTTTATTATTATGAAGTGCCCTTCTTTGTCTTTCATTATATTCTTCTATTTAAAGTCCATTTTATCTGGTATAAGTATCGCTACTCCAGCTTTTTTCTTGGTTCCATTTGCATGAAATATTTCACTCCATCTCTTTACTTTCAACCTGTCTGTGTCTTTTGATCTGAGGTGAGTCTCTTGTATACAGCATATGCAAGGGTCTTGCTTTCTTATCCACTCAGCCATGCTATGTCTTTTGACTGGAGCATTCAACCCATTTACATTTAATGTGATTGTTGATAGGTGTGTAATGATTGCCATTTTGTTATTTGTGTTCCTGGTCTTTGTTAGTTAGGTTGTTTTTCTATTTCCTCTGCTTAAACAGCCCTTTTCACATTTTCTGCAATGCTGGCTTGGTGGTAATGAATTCCTTTAGCTTATTCTTTTCTGGGAAGCCCTTTATCTCTCCTTCAATCTTAAATGATAACCTTGCTGGGTAAAGCAATCTAGGTTGTAGGCCTTTGTTTTTCATCACTTCGAAGACATCCTGCCACTCCCTTCAGGGCTGCAGAGTTTCTGTAGAAAAGTTAGCTGATAATCCTATGGGGGTGCCCTTGTATGTAACTTGCTGCCTGTCCCTTGCTGCTTTTTGGATTCTGTGTTTGTCTTTAATCCTTACCATTTTCACTATAATGTGTTTTGTTATGTGCCTGTTTGGATCACTTGGTTGGAACTCTCTGCCCTTCCTGTGCTTGTATGTCAATTTCCTTTGCCATTTTAGGGAAGTTTTCAGACATTATTACTTCAAATACATTCTCAATCCTTGCTCCCTCTCTTCTCCTTCTGGTATTCCCATGATGCTCATGTTATTGCGTTTGATGTTGTCACCTAGCTCTCTTAAACTATTTTCAATGTTTTTTATTCTTTTTTCTTTTTGTTGTTCTGCTTGGATGATCTCTGCTATCTTGTCTTCTAAGTCACTAATTCGATCCTCTGCTTCATCCAGTTTGCTAGTGTTTCCATCAAGTTTGTTATTTAATTCAGTGATTGAATTCTTTATTTCTAGCTGGTTGTTTTTCATGATTTCTTTATCCTTCTTTGCATTCTCATTAATTTCCTTGAGCATTCTAATAATCAGTGTTCTGAACTCTGTCTCTGAAAGGTTGTTTACCTCTATTTCCTCTAGTTCCACTGATTCAGGAGGTTTCTTCTGTTTTTTTTTTGGGGATGTGTTTCTTTGTTTCCCCATTCTGGCTTACTCTTTGTGTTTGCTTTGATGAAATAGGTAGATCCCTTAGGTCTCTCAGTCTGTTCTGGGTAGACTTATGTGGTATATGTCCTTTATATTTGAATTTCTCAGACTCCCTTTTCCCCCATGTGTGTGTACCAGAGGTGTTCCTTGTGTTGTGTGCCTTCTCCTGTTGAGGTCTAGTTTGATTGCTTTCAGCTTGTCAGTAGGTGGGCTTGACTCCCAAGATGACTAGCCATGAAGATTAGCTGTGTCCAAAGTTTATAATCTGTTGGGTAAGGGTTGACCCTTCAGATGAGGCTTGGCCCCTATGGGCTCTTGTGCCTGTAGCAATTTCCCTTTGGTTTTGAATCTTGTAGGTCAGACCCCATAATGCTCTGTTTTTATCTGAAGTTGGTCTCTGGGTGTGATGATTCTTGTGCTTCTTTGGTTGGGCCCTGTTGCAGAGTGGGTTTTAGAGCAAAACAAGTCAACAAACACAACCACAACAGCCACCAAAGGTAACCAGAAACTCTCAGATGTACAAAACAGCCATCATCCTACACTCAACATGTATAGAAATATCAATCATACAATAGGAGAAAAAAGACCAACAGAAACAAAACAACCACAATGAAGAAAAAAGGAACAAATAGCAGAACAAAATAAAATAAGTATAATAAACTAAAAAGTAGAATGAACGCGAGAAACAAAATAGCAACACCCTTAAAACAACAACTGTAAAAAAGAACTTGCAGAAAAAATGGAAAGAAGGAGGCAAATCAAGCTGAGACAAGGAAGCAGGAAAGAAGGAAGAGAGAGAAGTTAGAAGAGAAGGAAAGAAAGAGAGAATAAGAAGAAAAGAAAAAAAGATATATATATATACTCCTCCATATGTATGGACATATATATCCACATATATGCACATTTGTATATGCCTATATGAAAAACTAAAAATGCTAATGAAATAGAAGAATCCAAAAACAACCAACAGAAGCAATCAATGAAAAAAGAAACACCCCAAACATCCAAGATAATCCAATTAACAATAACAGTATAACATAACAAACGAGAAACCAAAACTGAAAACAAACAATAAAAAAAAAAACAAGAAAAAGGAGAAAAATCAAGAAATAACCAGTGCCAATCTTGGCTGAAATCCGTCAAACTCTCCCCACGTTTTCCTCTGATATACACCCACTCTTCTGCATCTTGTGGGGGCAGAGCCAACCGCCTGGCACCTAGTGTGAGCCTGATAATGCAGGTCTATTTTAGATGAGTGGAGTTATGAGGTGTATGATTGGTAGTTTTTTTACAGTCAGTGCTGTTTCTGCTCCCACCTGCCCAGAGGCCCTCTGATTTCTGCGCAGCCAGAGGGCTGGTTGTGCGTCTTCGGGTGCTCTTTCCGCTGGGGGCTGTTGGGGGGTGGGTATTTCAGAGTTGCCCTGTAGGCCTTCCAGTGTCTCAGCAGCTGAACTTGCTCTGCTTCCCAAGCCACCCAGGAGAGGTCGGGGCAGGGACATGTGTTTAGTAGTCCCCTCCTGCAGCCTCTTCTCATGCAAAATTTCTCACCCTTGGAGTAGAAGCACCTTTTTTCTGCCTCTACTCTTCTCTTCAGGGGTCAGCCTCAGGCTGTGGCAGGGCGGGGACCAAGATTTCTGAGGGAGGGTGGGGGTGGGCTCTTATCTATGCAGTTATTTTTTTCCCCTGTCTGAGAGAAAAGGGGGGGAAAAAGCCCCCTCAGGCACTCCTGCAGAGACCCTGCTGCTCTCCAGGAGGGCCCCCCCCACCCCGGGAAGGTAGTTCGTGTCTCCATAGTTGTGGGGTGCGGGCTGCTTCTCCACGTTTCTTGCTTCCCTCTTCTCCTGCTCGGCCGGTTTGAGATTTCTGCCTCAGAAACTGTGCACCCTGGGGCTCCTGTCACACTCCTGGTGGGACGTGGGACCAGAGGCTGAGCTTGCCCAGATGCTGCAAACAACTCCACCATGTCCTGGATTCCCACCGCTCTGCAGCCAAGGGTGCGGTTGGACTGTGCCTCCGCTCACGCCCTCCTCTCTCCATACCCTACTCGTCCAGACTGAGAATTCTACCTTCGCGCGGGCTGGAGGTATAGGGAGCGAGCCGCGGAACACTCTCTGATCTGCTATCTGAGACTCCGAGTCTCAGCAGCCGCAGGTGCGGGCTGTGCCTCCATGCTTTTCACCTCCCTCTTCCCCCACTCGCCCGGTCTGCCCACCTTTAAGTACTTGGTGTGGGAGTCCCTTCGCTGCACAGCGTGCTTGGTAAAGGTTTGTTTGCTGTGCTCCAGCTGCTCAAATTGCTGTGATTTCCAGGGGAGAACTCAGGGAGCCCTCCTCACTGCCACCATTTTCCCCTCCTCCTCTGTTTTTTATTCTTTTTTTCTTTTTGTTGTTCTGCTTGGGTGATCTCTACTATCTTGTCTTCTCAGTCGCTGATTTGATCCTCTGCTTCATCTAATCTGCTGGTAATTTCTTTGAGTGTGTTCTTTATTTCAGTTATTGTATTCTTTGGCTTTAAATGGTTGTTTTTTATGATTTCTCTATCCTTTATGTTCTCATTAAGTTCCTTAAACATTCTTATCATCAGTGATTTAAACTCTGTCTCTGATAGGTTGGTTGCCTCTATTTCATTTAGTTCTACTATTCAGGAGGTTTCTTCTGTTCTTTTGTTTGGACATGCTTTCTTGTTTCTTCATTCTGGCTTACTCTTTGTGTTTGCTTTGATGTATTAGGTAGGTCCCTTAGGTCTCTCAGTTTTTGGTGGTTGGACTTATGTAGCATGTGTCCTTTATATTTTTGGTACACAGTCTCTCTATTTTTCTGTGCGTGTGTTCCACAGGTGTTCATTGTGTTGTGTGTCATCTCCTGTTGAAGTTCAGCTTTAATTGCTTTTTGCTCGTAAGTGGGATTGACTCCCAGGCTGACTAGCTGTGATAACTGGCTATGCCCACAGTGTATGAGCTGTTGTGTGAGAATTGACTTCTCAGATGAGGCTTGGTCCCTATGGGCTCTTGTGCTTTTAGCGAATTCCCTTTGTGTGTGTCACTTGTACGTCAAACCAGGCAATGCTCTGATTTGGTCTAGAATTGGCCTCTGGGCATGTTGATTCTTGTGCCTCTTGGGCTGAGCCTTGGTGCAGGGCAATTTCAGAAAAAAACAAATCAACAACAACAACAAAAAACAAATACACTCACATGTAAAAACAACTGACAACCAACACTCAGCACAAACAAAAATATCAAAAATACAAAAAACAAAACTAAGAATAGAAACATACCCTCCCCCAAAAAAATCAATACAGAAAAATGGAAAGAAAAAGAAAAAATAGAGCAAGGAAAAAAAAGAAAAGAATAGAGACAGAAAGGGGAAATATATACATATATATGTGTATATATCTATATAGTCATGGGACGTGGAGTATAGTGTCAGAGTGGAGTCAAGGAATTGTAATAGAGATGTATGATATTGCGGGGGAAATGGGGCGGCGGATTGGGGGAGGGGGGTTGTCACCTCGAGGGGTAAAAAGTATAACTATTGTGTTGTGTTGTATAGCTGAAACTAATTCTACATATATATATATATATATAACTAAAAATGATAATAATAATAAAATAAAATAAAATAAAACAGTGCCATTCTTGGCTTAAGTCCACCAAGCTATCTGCAGGTTGACCCCTATTGTTCAAAAATTCCTCTGCATCTTGTGGCAGCAATGTTGGCCACCTGGCACCCAGATTGACCTTGGCAGTGCAGTTCTAGATGAGTGGGGCTATGAGGTGTGGTTGGTTGTATTTACAAAGTCAGTGCAGTTTCAGCTCTCGCCCGCACTAATGCACACTAAGAACACCACAGCTAGCCACTGGGAAGTGGGGTTTTTCCCTATGTGCAGGTCTCCTGGGTCTTAGGGCACTTCTTCCTTCAGTGTGTGTGGAGGGCATTCAATTTCTGAGCTGCTGAAAACACAGAGCTGCCTCTGCCAGCAGCTGCTGCCACTAGGAAAGGTGGGGGCTAGAAAGGCAGGTGCTTTTTTCTCCCAGCCTCTTCCTTGGGTCACAGCTGCAAACAGGCATTCTGCAGTTCTTCAGAGCTGCAACACGTCTGTAATCTGACACTACTCCTCAGATCAGGGACCAGTTTAAGACTCTGGAAGGGCAGGATCAGGATTGCTGAGGGAGGGTGGGGGTTGGGTTCCGATTACGAAATTTTCTCTGTTTTCTGTCTGACCTAAACAGCCCAACCACAGTTCTCAGCTGAGGTTTCTGCCTCCAAAATTGGGGCACCACCATCCTCTATGCTGATCTCTTCACAGTACTGTAGGGTGTAGGTAAGGAGCCTACAGCCTGGCTGCTGTGATCTGTAGTCCCCTTAAGGTCCTAAGTCTCTGCAGCTGAGGATGAGGGCTGCATCTCCACACCTCTCCCTTCCCCCTTCCCCTGCTTGCCCAGTTTGCCCACCTTCAGGTTATCTTCATGTGAGTCTCTTAGCTGTTCTGTGTGATAAGCAGAGAATCCTTTAATGATGTATAGATGTTCAATTTATGGTAACTTCCAGAGGAGAACTCAAGAATCCTTCCTCACTTCTGCCATTTCTATGACATCATTGTGTTCTGTATATTTTTTGTAATTTTGGTGTGATCTTGGGATGCAGTAGGCACAGCATTTACCTAATCTACCATCTGGGATCTCCTGTAGATATTTGTTTTTGTTTTTGTTTTTTTTGCTTCACTAAATTGTAAAACACTTTAATCAAATCTGGAGAAAAGCTCAAATACTTTAGCCTATACTCATATTTGTATCCTGAATCGTTTTCATATCTTAAGCAAGAGCCCAATTCTAACAATCCATCATGCTGATGAACAAAAAATGATTTCTACAGATAAAACCCTATTTCTGATATTCTGTATAAAATTAGCAAAAGTCTCAATTGTTGATAGAATTAGAATACCAAAGACATGTGAACATTTTCTGGAGCCTAGCCTTTTCTTTTTAAAAAAAATTTATTATATTTATTGGGGATGATGTTGATTAGTAAAATTATATATGTTTTGAAGCAGAACCCAGTAGGGAACCCAGTAGTAGCGGCCTCACAACGTCCTAGGCCTCACCTTTCTTTGACAGATAGCTTAATAATAGATCATCCCCTTGAGGCTTGGGCTTGGAATGTCCCCTTTCCTAGTTCCATGCTCTAGAAAATTACCCAAAACTTATGATTAATATCCTTAGGCTTATTGATCACAATCTCTAGGGTCTAGCATTCTTTCCCGGATACTCCCATTATTGTTTTTAGGTTGCTGACACCACTGGAGAGCCACATAGCAGAGGGAAGGCTCCATACAGATCCCCAGAATCATTGTGTAGCCTCTGGAGGAATGTCCAGATTATCCCTTGAACACCCTAAGCTAGTCTGATAATGTTAAGGCAGTTTTTGAAGGTATTAGCTTGCTGCTTTCTCAGAACACCAGTACTCTGACAATAAACACTGTTCGATAGCCCAAATCCTGTGTCAGTCTATTAGCTGAGTGGTGCAGGCAGAACAAGCCCTGGGCTCAGTTTTCCCCTGGTATTAGTTTCAACTGTACAATTCTATAATACATCATCTACATACTGCATTGTGTGTTCACCACCCAGAGTCAGTTCTACTTCTATTATCATATACTGGACGCGTTTTCCTCACTTCTACCACCTTTTCTTCTCCCTTACCCTCTGGAAAACACTAAAGTTTTGTCTGTGTCTATGAGTCATTTTATTGTTGTTGTTGTTGTTGTTAGTGGTGGTGGTCTTGTTTGTTTGCAGCTTTCAGTTTTATATCCCACATTTGAGTGAAGTCATGTTTCTCGACTTATTCTGTCTGACTTATTTTGCTTAGCATGATAATCTCAGGATCCATCCATGTTGTCACAAATGGCACTATTTCATCTTTTCTTATGGCAGATTAGTATTCCATTGTGTATATGTGTATATACCACATCTTCTTTATCCAATCATCTATCAAAGGACACTTTGGTTGTTTCCATGTCTTGGCCACCAGGAATAATGCTGCCATGAACATTGAGATACATATATCTTTACAGATAAATGTTTTCAGGTTTTTTGGGGTAGATGCCCAAAAGAGGGATTGCTGGGTCATATAGTAATTGTATTCTTAATTTTTAGAGGAGCCTCCATACATTTTTGACAAATGATTGTACCAATTTACATCACCACTAACAGAGTAGGACAACTTATTTTTCTCCACAACCTCTTCAACACTTGTTATTACTTATCTTGTTGATAATAGCCATTCTAACTCATGTAAGGTAGTATCTCATTATAGTTTTGATTTGCATTTCTCTAATAGTTCGTGAAGTTGAGCATTGTTTCATGTATCTGTTGGCCATTTGCTTGTCTTCATGGGAGTGTTTATTCAGGATCTCTGCCAATTTTTTAATTAGGTTGTTTGCTTTTTTTGTTGTTGAGTAGTATGAGTTTTTTACATATATTTGGATATTTGCTCTTTATCAGAGGCATTGTTTGCAAGCATCTTCTCCCATTCAGTGTGTTGCCTCTTTGTTGTTGTTTTCTTAATTTATTTCTTCTGTGCAAAAACTTTAGTTTGATATAGTCCTGTTTATTTATTTTTATTTCTCTTGACTTTGAGGTCAATTTCACAAAATCTTCTTCAAGTCCAAAGTAAATTAGTTTAGTACCTATGCCTTTTTTCTATGCACTTTATCATTTCAGGTCTTATATTTAGGTCTTTGATCCATTTTGAGTTAATTTTGATGTATAATGACAGATAGCAGTCTAATTTCATTCTTTTGGACGTGGCTTTCCAATTTTCCCAGCATCATTTATTGATGAGGCTTTCTTTTCTCCATTGTATGTTTTTTACTCTTTTCTCAAAAAATTACCTGCCCATTTATATGTGTTTATTTCCAGGTTCTCAATTCTATTCCATTTGTCTGTGTGTCTGTTTTTCTGCCAATACCATCCTGTTTTGATTATTGTCACTTTGTAGTATACATTGAACTCAGGAAGTGTGATGCCTCTGGACTTGTTCTTTTTTCTCAGTGTTGCTTTAGCTCTTTGGGGTCTTTTGAGATTCCATACAAATCTGATGATTTTTTTGTTCTATTTCTTTTAAAAAATGCCATTGGTATTTTAATGGTGATTCTCTTGGTGTAGAATTAACCCCTGGTAAAAAAAAAATTAGGAGACTCTACAAATGTATTCAGAGGAAAGGTTTATTGAAAGTAAAAAGGGAGAGAGAGTTCTGTTTGGAACTGGCAGAAGTTTTGCCAGGACAGTCTGAGAGGGAGAGCTGTGGAGACAGAAGGGTAAGAGAGAGATACTAGCAGAAGTTTGCCAAGTCAGTCTGATGAAGACAGCTGCAGAGACAGAGGGGTAAGAGAGAGATACTGGCAAAAGTTTAACCAGGGCAGTCTCATTGGGGACAGTTGCACTGATGAGAAGGAGTGCTGGTGTTTTATATTTTTCCATGCAGGATGTAGGTTGCTTGTCAATTTTTAATGGGTTTGCCATTACAATTGTTTTCTCCTGAGAACTGTCCTGTTCTCATCTATGATGGATGTCAGTTTGCAGGGGGTTGCTGTTGTGATTGGGAACTATTATGTTCCCATCTATGATGGGTGATTGTTAGTGTTTAGTGGGGTTGCCTTTTTGATTGGGAGCTATTTTGTTTCCACCTATGATGGATGTAAGGTGCTTGTCAACCTGCAAGTGCAGTGCTAGCCAGGGGAGTCAGAGCCAAGTGGTTAATGTTTAAGCTCGCTCCTTCCAGCTTACAAGCTTGCTCCTGTTAATTCTTCACTTGTCTCATCAGTGATTGTGCTAAAACTGTATATTGCTTTGGGTAATATGGCCATTTTAACTATGTTGATTCTTCCAATCCATGAATATGGGATATCTTTACATTTCTTTGTGTCTTCTTCAATTTCTTTTAATAATGTCGTAATTTTCAGGTATAGGTCCTTCACATCCTTCTTTGGAGTCTAACCTTTCTGATAGAAGCTAGTTGACAACCTTTGGGATGTAGATTAGACCTGCCTTTATCTGATCATTGTGGATTTTTAATTTGAACAACCAACATATACATATCACAGTATGTATGCTAAGGTATTTTACCATAAGTTATAAAAATATCAGTATTTAGCTTACACAAGAATACAGACTGGGTTAAAAACTGGAATGTTACATAGTTCCATGAAGGAAAAAGAATTTCTTGATTGTTTAGAGAATGATCTCTACTTGAGTGGGATTTAGGCTAGTGAACCTTGAGATCTGTTTAACTCTACAATTCTTGTATATAAATCGCTGCTTTATAGCTACATTTAGAACAATGTTGTCAGAAACCTTTCAGTGGCTTAGCAGAGATATGACCACAAATATTTCCTCAAAGATAGCTCTCCTGCTCCACTTTCAGTCGGGTTAGTAGGAATTTTCTTTCCAGCAGCAGGGGAAGTTATGTATTGATTGTGCAAAATATTTTAGGTTCTAGTTGTTTTGTCATCTTTGACATTTGGAACATCTCTATATTATCAGGTTATTTAGAACTATAATTTCAGCCACAATTTGTTTTACTAATAATGCCCATAAACCATTGGAGACACCATATTGTTCTTCCTCATTTGCCCTGCAGGCCAGTGGTAGGTGTAGTCTTTATTGTGCCCATAGAACATAATTTAGATTATTTTTCTCAGAGCCTAGTGCACATTATAGTGGTAAGCTCAACTCTTTGCCTGGTACCTCCCATTGTTGTCCCCTTGCCCTGATCACTAACACCATCCCAACAGAACACACATGCATGACTTGATTTAGTACTGCACTGCTGTTAAATTTCAAAAACCTAATCAATGTTTCTTAGCTCAAGTTTTTGGAAGATAGTTTCACCCTAAAGTTAGTAATAGTAATAAACTACAAAAATGGAAGTTTATGACTTCACTAAGCAAATGCTTTATTGTCCCTCTTTCTTTACCATCTATTTAACCTAAAGAATCGCAGACAGATAGGAAGGGAGAAGCCTATGATTATTTGGTTATCTCTCTCACTTACTATTGGTGATAAAAGGTATAATCTACAGGGGATAGAAAAGATCTCAGAAGCTTTCTTCATATGTGGAAGGTAAAATACCAATGAGAAAGTAGTAATTCCATCTAAGTAGTTTACTGGAAACTTTTATTCACTCAATTAGATATACACATAGGCAAGATCTGGACTATTGCTCAACTGTCAGACCCTCTGTCCAGAGAAAAATGTCCTTATTTCTTTAGCATTGTAGTCTCTGCTTAAACACATGGTCCTTAGTATTTCTGATAATTTCCCTTTAAGAAATATCTCGGTCCTTAATATAAATGTAGCATTTTTGCTAACATCTCCTACTATTATATATATATATATATATATATATATATATATTTGCTAATAGAAATAACTTTCTAATTTATATAATCTACTCATACAAAAATACATGCCCACTAAGAGTATTTTTCTATCATTTCTAAACAAAAGTAGAGTCATTACACATATTATACATCATAAATAATAGAATCTGCAATGAATAAGGATTAACTATCACAAAAATTTTAAACTTTTGAAAAGATTTAAGACAGTTACTAACTCTGGTACATGCTTCATTCTTACAGAAGATTATAAAGTTTAAGATACTTTCACTTGGGGGTGGCCGGTTGGCTCAGTTGGTTAGAGCACAGTTTCATAACACCAAGGTTGCTGGTCTGATCCCCACATGGGCCACTGAGTTTTGCCCTTCACAACTAGATTGAAAAACTACTTGACTTGGAGCTGATGGATCCTGAAAAACCACATTGTTCCCCAATTAAAAAAGAAAAAAGATACTTTCACTTGCCTTACTGTTAGGGCAAGTTAACACTCTTCTATCTATCACAAGTATTTTTCATTCATTTCTTTGCCTATCATTATTTCCTCCTATTTATCCTGGACTAAGTATGTAAGGCTGTCAGGACTTGCTTTTGAGGCATGTTTTGAAAGGAATAAAAATTCTAAATTAGTTACCTCTTTTATAATAACTTTCAATCCTTATTAAAAAAAAACTCATGTAAGATTTATTATCCCCATTGTACAGATAAGTAGACTAAGAACTCAAAGACATTATATAATATAGGTAAGTCTATCTCATTTTAAAAGCATTTGTGCTCTCTTTTTATACCTTACTGCCTCTAACCACTTACACTTTCACATATTTCTGCACTTCCCTTTTTCAATAAGGCCAGTTGCCAGGATCAAGGCTTACTGCCTCAGAGCTCCCAAAACAATGTCTTATGTAGACCCTACCATTCTCTATTTCATTATGCATTTATTACTTAACTATTTCCCTCATTATACTGTGAACTCCTCAAGTCTAGCAACCATGAGTCATCTTTTTGTATCTAGATTTCACATAGTTTCCACCACCTACCAATTGGTGCTTAGTAAATGCTTCTTTCAATTAATGAATAAGTACTGGGGAACTGTGAGAGGAAGAAAGAGATTTATAGAGCTAGATTTCAATTCACTTAGCCATTAATGGCTGCATAGTTCAACATTTTTTTTAATTTAAATAAGTGAAAAATATTAAATATAGTTGGCCAAGTGTAGTGTCCAGAGAAAAATAATCTTCTCTCCAACTCCTATTTTGTGGGTAAAGGGAGAAAATTATGAAAAAACCCCACAATAATCAATACTATTAAACAGCACTAAGAAAAGGAAGCTTTTCAAAAGACTTTCCTCTGAACATCTCAGCTTCTTGATTGCTTCAAGAAGATGGCTGCTAAACTAGGTCAGTCTTATGTGTAGGTAAATTAGACAATCTCTACATGGCATGATTTGAAGTATTCCAGGAAGGACATCCCTGATTAAAAATTTTTCCTCATCCAAATTCTCATAGTACTTGGAATTCAGAATTTTCATAGTAATTATTACCTTGAGTTAAGTCTCTGAAAACCCCAGATAAAATGCAAACATGCTATGTAGAAAAAGTAAACACATGAAGTGATCGCCCATCATTTAAATTTGGACCTGCTTTAGTTTCTCTGGAGGCTGTCACCCAGTAATTCAGAAACAATACCTAGGTGATTTGTGTCTGTTAAATACAGCGGGGTTAGACTGAGGAAAAATGAAGGAAAAGGTAGATTTTACAGTGGAGATTTCAGTTTGAACTCAATAAATATCATTAAATGGGGTGTGTCAAAGGAGAGAAAGGGTAAACAAAAGAAAAAATGAGAGTGTATCTTGCATGGCCACTTGAAATTTTACCAAGGACCAATGCTACAACTAAGAACACAATTTGTGTTATCCGAAGGAGGATAATGAAGTCAGTACAGTGCATGAAGCTTGACCCCTTTGTAAAACATTTTCAATAAAAACTTTTCAATGCTTAAGAGAGTGGAGAGTATGCAGAAAGAATGATGGGGAAAACGAAACTACAGCTCTCTTCTTTTTCTAATGAGACTGGGCTACTACTTAACGTGTCATTGTTAACTGCAGACTAACACTTCTCTGTGAGTGTTATTTCTTTAAGGTGCTCATATGATGTGAATCAAACTTTGCTATAGAATTTATGTTAATTATCCCCATGTATCTTCCTAATGTGTCATCTGACATTTGTTATTACTTGGCTGTGGACTGGTTCTTAATATCTTATGAAATATTGATGACAATGAGTGATGTAGAAATCACATGAACAAAGCATATACAAACAGCTAAAAATTACTGACAATAGCTTACTGGGCAATATCAGTAATTAGCCTTCATTTTTCATTTGTTCATTTTTAAGAGTGCTTGATTCATTTCATTCTGTCCCAAGTTGCTCTTTTTTAAAATAATTTTGCTTACTATTCATAGAATGACAAGTTCAATAACTATGGATTTTATTAGAAATTTTGTAAATTAACTCCCCTGAACCAGCGAGACCTATAACATGTGGTTTGAAGAAATAATTTGGTGTTTCCCTTCTGTGATTGACAGCAAATGTCAAAATTTGGGAGAAACCAGTCTGAGAAGAAGTTGGCAAATGGGCCTGATGAGGAGATGTGGTAAAATGCAATATGTAATACAATTAGGATTCCAAAACCAATATATAGGCATTCTGCCTTGAGAATACTAAATGTGTGAGTGACATGTGACCTAAGCCACCAGCAAGGATATTCACTATTTTGAATCTCCAAAATCATCTTGACATTAATGCAAGTTTACATGCCAACATGTGGCAAAATTGGGATTCAACCCTAGATCCTCATATGCCAGGGCCTGTCCTTTTTATTTATGCTGTGGCTGTTAGTCACATGTTTTCATCCAGGTAAGAGCAGAAGCCCATAGGTAAAACGCTAAATCTTCCTCTGTGCCCTTTTCTCATGTCTTGGAGCCTTGTGTGATAGCACCTAAAATACTTTCTTCTACTCTGCTGGCATTAAGTCTGTGTCATTTTGCACAACTATCATCTGCAAGTAAAAAAACAAAAAAACAAAACTCTGAGCTTTCTTTCTGAAAAAGAAATGGGCTAATTATTTTCCCTATACAACGAAAGGTCTGGGAGTATACCGTTAAAGAGTGCAATGACTGACATTGGTTCAATAGTTCAGTGATGTCAAAGACTCTGTTTCTGAAATTTTCTTGGTGTTTTCCTCAGGAACACAAGATGTTTGCTGTATAGGTCAAGGTTTTCCAGATGCAAAGAAACTAACAGGCTCTCCAGACAACCCAGTGTTATAATGAGGGTACTGTGAAAGAAAAGAAGTTGGAGAAAACTGTTACAAGGGATAAAGAAGGGGTCCTGTAGTCAAACCTCATCCTTTTGCAGTTTTGCAAATATTCAGATCTGCTATTAAAGTATTAATGGAATTAAAAATCTAAAGCTATTTTTATGTAATTTCCATATATTTATTATATTTATTTTAAAATTTTCAGGTGCACAAAACTACATGATATTTAGACATTTATATTCTTTACAAAGTGATAACCCTCTGATCTTCTGCACCTTTGACATAATATATAATTGTTATAATACCTTGACTATATGCCTTATGCTGTAATTTACATCCCGTGAGACTATATATATATATATATATATATATATATATATATATATTCAGGAGATATAAACTATAGTTAACAGTCAATATTATTCTACTTCAGCTTCAAGTGTATAGTGCGGTGATCAGGCATCTACACAGTCTATGAAGTGATCTCCTTGATAAGTCTAGTACTCATCTGGCACCCTACATAGTCTTTATATTGATTATAATCCCCATACTGTATTACATATAGTGTAAACACCTTGCTTTGCTTTTCAGGGATACATAAAAAGTAGAGTCTAGAAAACATTTCATGTTGCCCTGAAGATGCATTATGAAGCTAGAAGAAGTAGGACTATTGACTTGCTGAATTTTGAGTGATAAAAATTACATAATTTTGGTTGATAATTGGCCAAAGGCCTCTTTCAAATCTCAATGACAACTTTTATTGATTTGGAGAAAGTATACATTTTCCTTTTAAATATACAGGTAAGGCAAAAAGGCAGAATTTTGCAAATTTCTCTTATACTATATTACATGTACTTTAGTACATGTAGTGTGGAGTTAACTAAAGAAACAGCTAAAACAATGAAAATCCTAGAACAAAGAGAAGCAGGTGAATGTAGCAATAGGATATTACCAATTAACTCTCTCTCTCTCTCTCTCTCTCTCTCTCTCTCTCTCTCTCTCTCTCCTCTCTCTCTCTTTCTCTCTCTTTTTCTCTCAATGCTTTTGTCACCAATGGGTTACAGAGTTATACAAAGCAAATGTACATGGGATGATTTCAAGATTCAGAAATTAAGATCCAGCAAATCAGGGGACTTCATTAATCAGATGTCCTAATATACCCTTACTTTATGTTGAGAAACAAGATAGAATCAACTGGAGTTAAACCTATCATCTACACCTCTATGTTCTTGTATATTAAAAGGATATGCTGAGCATGCTGCTAAGTGCTGAAGATTCAGACATGAAAGATAGTGTCTTCCTTCAGGTAGCTCATAGTCCAGTGGACTGGAGATGTTTCTCTTTCGTTCCTTTCACCAGTTCAGATAAATGTTTCTGCAGCACATAGATGCTTCTTAACATTGAAATAGGTTTGAAAATATAGGCATAATCTGATAGTCTTGTCATTCTCAGGTATAAGGCAGTTCTTCATCCAAGAGTTATCATCTTACTCAAACTTTTATACCTAAATATGCCTTTTGTTGTTTAAAACAATAGAGCTCTTTATTTGAAACAGACACAACTTTGGTTATTTTTGTTTATAAATGAGCAAGACAACCTCAGTTTAAAAAAAATATTCAAAGATTTTATCTAATTGTCTTCTATTACCTACAGAATGAAACCCAAACTCCTTATGTAATTAAAGACATTCCACAATATGTATTCAGTTTTACTTTGCCAGGTATTCCTCAAGGACCTTATGCTCCAACCAAACAAGACTAATGTAAAATTCTATGATAATATGCTCTGTAATAAAGCAAGCTTGGGTCTAACTTGTTTGGCCACTGGCTCCCATCTTCTGTGCATGCCCAGTTGAAAATACAGTGAGGTTAAATTTCTTATCTTGGGCGATGAGGTAAGAGGCAAAATGTGAAGTAGAGTATAAGCCTGGTTGGGGAATAAGTAATCAATCTAATTTTTGGAAGCAGATAAATGCAGGCCATGCCCCATGTCACAAATTTTATCCAATCATTTTGAATCTGTCTAATGGAGCATGTATTGGAATATTTACTACTGGAATAATTACTACTCCTGTCTTGAAGAATCCTTGCCAGTCACCAACCAGGTGCTTCCAAACAGCCTCCAGGACCTAAATAAATTTGAATTATCCAACCAGATCCTTGGCAGGCTAGCTGAATAAGCCAGTTCTGGTCCTTCCATTAACCTTGGAAAAATGTAACGTCACAGTTTGTACAATTACTTACTTGTAAGTGTTTTGGGGATACAAGTTATTATATATTATGAATTTTTACTGTAATTTTCTTCCCATGAACAAACCCAGAATTTTCTCATATCATGGCTTTTAGTCAAACTATCTCCTGCTTGTAATGCCTTTATTGTTAGAATTCTTTCAGACCAGTTTAAAGACCTTTTTTGGGGGGTAATAGACCAGATAGTAAATTTCAGTCTTTGTGAGCCTTATGGTCTCTGTCATAACTACTCAACTGTGCTGTCATAACATGAAAGTTACTACAAACAATATGTAAATGAATGAGCATGGTTGTATTCCAATAATACCTTATTTACAAAAATGAGCAGGAGACCTTTTCTGGCCCCCAGGATAATAGTTTGTCTACTCCTAGTCTTAGATGTTTTCTTCCCTAGTGCTCTGGCTTGAATTAGTATCTCTATAACCTCTAGAATGCACAGAACTTTGCTAAGATCTTACCGACAATGCTTATCACATTCTGCCTTGAAGTTTTGGGTTTTTTCCCTCTTTTGTGGGTTGAATATCCCTTTATTCATTTTAGGTGCTAAATAAGCTATTATTGAATTGAATCCAACAAAAAAGCAATAATTTGTAGTATAACAACAAAATCTTTCTCAATCCTGAGTGTTGGTATTTGAGACAGTAGATACCCCTAGTTTGCCTAATTTCTGTTTTACTCTTGTCACTTATTTAACTATTGATTTTTAGGTGGAAAATATGGCTGCCTGAAATAACTGTAATTTTCAGTTTCCCTTTAAGTAGCTCTGTGACCATGTCCTGGCTACAGGGATACAAAAATAAGTATCCTATGCAACTTCTGAGATGTTTACTTAAAGGAAGTGCATTTATCTATTGTTATCTCATAGTGTTGAGCAGCCGTTTTGGATCATGTGATATAAAACTCACATTGAAAAAAGCAGAACAAAAGATAAAATGACCCCAAGTCTTTCATGAGCTGATATAACTCTCCTGGACCATCTAATTTCTTTACATAGAAGAGAAATATTTGCAAATTCTATTTTATTCAAGCCACTTACGTTTGGAATATCCATAAGCAAACCCAATCCTTACTGGAATGACTAACAGTTTTCTACTTAATGAAATCAATGTACTGAGCTGATGTTTAGTCATGAGTGTCAGAGGCCATCCTGAGCTGGTCTCATTGATTGTGCAATCCTTTATAATAAAAGGACAGTAAGAACAAGGAAACCTGTCACTCTGACATACTTCTTCCTTCTTTCATCAGTTACCTCCAGCATTGACACTGCCCTGCTTATGAAAGGCTGCCCTGCTCTTTTCTCTCTAGCTTTGCAGTAACACAAAATTTGATGTCACTCAGCACAGCCTGGCTCCAATTGAGCTGTTGTTAACATGCTATTTCCTCTTGTTAGTTGTGGCTCATCTCTCACTAAATAGTTCTACTAAATAAGTATAAGGCCTGAACTTGCTATTTTTTCTATACCTCTATTTTTGAGTGTTCCTTCCCTAAGTTGTAAGCAATAGATGAATACATGTGTAATATGGAAAAAGATTAAGCTACCCTTCCTCCCCCAACTTCTATTAAAAAAAATCACATTCCCTGGGAACTACCTTTATTTCTAGTGGGGTATGGTTACTTGGATGACTAAATTACTGACTTTATTAGCTTCTATTCTCTCTCTTCCTTTCCACTCCTTTCAAATCTCTTCCCTCCTATTTTTCTAATGAATAGCTAATTAAAACTGAAAGGATTAAGCTAAACTACATTTTATAACCACTATTCCTCTTAAAATTTTCAAAGCTACTTCTTGAAGGAGACTTAACTCTTCTATTTCTTCAGAACACTTAAAACATTTTTAAACACAAGAAAACCAAAGTGTTTTAACATAGTGTTTCTTCACAGAATATGTGAGAAAGTCATTCTCCCTATGTATTTGCCCCTTTTTTTTTCTCCTTCCCTCAGCCTATCTCTCCTGTTAGACAATGTAAAAATTTAAAATGCATTTGGGAGGCATCCTGAATAAAGAAACCAGAAATATTTTTTTCATAAAGTGAAGCATCCTTTTAGTATTATGAACGATTGACACAAGTTTCTCCATTCATCAGTTAAATTTCAGTTTATTGGTTCTAAAATTCCATATATATTGTTTCTGATTTTTGTCTCTTTCTTATGTTCTTTTTTATTCAGTTATAGGAAGCTAAATATGCAGCGTCAGAGTTCCTTGTTTCAAAATTTATCTCCACTGATTTAAGTTGTTTGTAGGACACCCAGTAAAGATTAGCAACCAAAGAAATACACAAGGATTTTATGTGGCTAAGGATAACATGTAAACAAAGGGCTCATGAATTCAAAGGGTGTACATATGTGCACATAAAATCTAATCAAATTTTAACTATCTGGATGTGATTAATTATGTATGTATTATAGTTGAAATAATCCAAAAACAGAAAACTATACCTGCTGTGGATTCTAATTTTATATTCAGTAGTGTTTAGTGGAAGAGAAAGATAATCATTAACAGATTGATGGGTCTTCAACAGGTAAATGACCACTTAAAGAAGTCTGTTTCCTTGCAGGATGACAATAATGTCTTAGAGAGCTGAAGGCTTAATTTTCTTTTATTTTTTGTTGTTTTTCTCCCCCCCCCTCTTTTTTTTCTCTTACAAATCCTTGTGTCCAGAGCTGACTTTCATTTTCATCAGTGTTTAGAAAAAATTACCCTTTGTTCCTACAGTATGCTTAAACTAATTTGGATAAAACCAGAGAAACTAGTAACCCATAGAGTGTCAGAATATCTCCTAGTTCTATAGCATAAAAATGTTCAGAAAGGGTTATCTGGTGTGTTATCATTACTATTTCTATTATTATTGGTGGTAGTATTAATAATACATTTATAGTTTCTGGATGAATTTGAGAACATGAATATATTTGGCAAATAAAACAATTTACAAAAGCCTTTCACACGTGTTCCCTCAAACAAAAATCATGCAAACTAATTCAGACAGGCACTTTCATAGCACTTTGTCAGATGTCTACTTTGTGCTTTGTGGATGACCAGTGACTTCAGCCAGGGTGCTTTACCCATAACTCTGTCATCAGCTTACTGATAACTTTTGCCCAGACACAGGTATTTATTTTAGAGTTCCTCAGGTGATTTCAGTGTACAGCCTGTATTGAGAATCACTAAATCCATGTCAATTTGTTAATATTATGTAATTCAAATAACAGGTGAGTACTAACATGTGCTTTTGGGACAATGCCTCACTCACATTTTATAGAGCATAAGAATCACCTAGCGAGCTTGTCAGAAGATAATTTCTTGGAATCTATTCTCAGTGACCCTAATTCAGTTAGTCAGAGTGAAATTCTCTGAATCTGCATTTCTAGCAAGTTCATAGATAATGTCAAAAAACAACACTTATAGAATCACAAATTTAAACCAAAGGGCTGAGTCTTGTGGTATGAAATTTCAGGTTTCCTAGCAAGTCAAGAGTGGATATTCGGTAGAGAGGGTTAGATTCGGACATATAAATGACTCTTAATTAATTAAATTCTATGAAAGAAAATGTGCAGCCTGCATTTTAATCTATTATAGTTTAGTTTAACTTCTTCCACAGAAAATATAAATTAACAGCAGTTGAAACCCAAGAATTAATTTTTTCACATAAAAAACTCCAGTGAGTGTTCCAGTCAAGATGACAGAGTAGGTAGATACTGTACTTGCCTCTTCCCATGACCCCATTAAAATTACAACTAAATTATGGAACAATCAACCTGGAGAACCATTGGAAAACTAACTGAATGGAAGTCCTATAACTAAGGACACAAAGAAGAAGCCATGTGGAGGCTGTTAGGAGGGGCTGAGATATGAAAATGGCTGACCCTACACCCAAATGTGGTGGTTGAGAAACAAGAAGAGTATTTCATCTGCAGAGGTCTCCCCTAAAACGTGAAGGGTCCCAGCCCCACACCATACTCCCCAGTACAGTGCTAGGAAGAGGAACCACCCCCAAAACATCTGGATGTGAAAATCAGTATGGATTCAATTTATCAGGGTGAAAGGGAAGGCTGCTGGAAATCCAGACATCCTCGTAAAGGGCCTGCACACAGACTCACTTGTTTGCAACTACTCATCCTGGACACCAGTGAAGGGAAAGTGGCCTGGGAAGTGTCAGAAACATACAAGGAGAGGCTACGTTGTGTGGCTTTAGAGCAAAGGCTGAAGGGAATGCTGCCATTGTCCCTGTGTTAAACCCTTGTCCTGTGCAGCCTGTGAGTGAGCATCATCTTTTCTGTGTCGAGCCCTCCCCTTACCTGGCCAAATCGGAATCTGCATTGCCCTGGTTAACTCTGCTTGCTCCACCTAGGAGACTCCTTGGTACACTACCCCACACAACTTGTGCAACACTGGAAGCAATTTTGGTGCCAGGCTCCTGGTGAGGGCTTATGTTGCAATCTTTCTGGAACTACTATCAGGGTTATGTGGGCTGAAGGCAGGCACTGGCTGGCCTTGGTGTGTTCTGTGTCTCTGGCTGAGTGGCTTCAGGCTCAGTACTGAGGCCAAGTCTGAATCTGCAATAACATGGTAAATACCACTTGCCCCACACTCATGACTCACTGATACAAACCTTCACCTAACTCACATACCAGCCAATGCTCTGTAAGTGGCTGAGCTATGCAACTTGGCAGATGGTGCCAGGCTTCAGCGTGCCCTGGGAATTTTGCTGAGCTACCCCAGACCTGGTACTGGTGGCAGCTAGCCTTGGTTCACATTATGCCTTCTCTCACATGCCTCCAGGCCCAACACAAACAGTGGCCAACTGCAGATCTCTTTGTAGCTCCTACCAGGTAGCTATGAGCTGGTCACAGGCAGTGGCTGACTTTGGTCTGCCAGGTAGCCTCTCCCAACAAGTCCCAGAAATAACACACCAGGTGCCAATTTCAGAACTCAATAGACCACCAACCAATTAGCCTGAAAAGAGTGGTCTTCAAGACCACACACAAAGTGTGGTCTGGGCAGAAGCCACAATCTGCTGCGGTGAAACCCACCACATACTCTGTGGCCATGGACAATCTACACAGCTTGTCACCTTGAGGGTTAATCCCACCCACTAACATGCCAACAGCAATCAAGTCTTAACTACAAGAGAGGGCACACACAAATACCACAAGGGACACCCTTGAAGCATCTGGCTCAGATGATCAGGTAAACTGTACCTCTGGGCATCACAGGACACCTACTATATAAGGCCAACCTGCCATGACTGGGAGATATAGCCAATCAACCTAATACAGAAAAACAAACACAGAGAGATAGCCAAAATGAGAATATGAAAAAAACATGTTCCAAATGAAAGAACAGGAGAAAACTAAAAACAAAAAACAAACAAAAAAAACCCTAAACAAAATGGAGGCACACAATCTACAAGATACAGCTGAAGTCATGTAATGAGAATTTCGACACAGAGATAGTATGCATAAAAAAGTACATAGAAACCACAAAAAAGAACCAGTCAGAAATGAAGTATACAATCACTTAAATGAAGAATGCACTAGAAGGTATGAAGAGCAGATTAGATGATGGAGCAGATGACCTAATCAGTGATTTGTAAGACATGGAAGCAGAAAATACACAATCAGAACAGCAAAGAAAAAAATATAATAAAAGCTGAAGACAGTTTAAGGGACTCTGGGACAACATGAAGCTCTACAGCATTCACATCATAATGGTACCAGAATAAGAAGAGAGACAGAAAAGGTCTGAGAACATAGATGAAGAAACAATGACTGGAGCAATAACAGTGTGAGGTGAGCCTCTTGAAATCTCCCCTGGAATTTATGACAAATTGAAGAACTATAATTCCACAAAGGACTCCCAGCACAGCAGACAGACAACACTAAAAGATGCACAATTGAAGTCATCTAAAGGTGAAAATATTGGGCCAGCAGGGGAGGAGGGAAGGAAAAAGTGCAGGTACAGGATTCAGACTGGAGCTTGGAGCTTTGAGCTTCCGGAAATTGGGAGCTCCTGCAGTAGCAAGAGAGGGAAAAATTTGGACTGCTAACACTCCCTTTATATCCCACGGCCCCACCTGAGGGAAAAGCATATGACACAGCTGAATGCATAGCTCATGGCAGAGAACTAGGAGCGAAGAATGAGCAAAGAAGGGTGAAAATAGTGGTTTAAGCCCTCACTGCCAAGCAGAGGACAGAATGCATTGGCACGGAGCCCAGTTGCCCTCTTCCCACCCTCCCAAAGCTCATTCAACCTCCACCTGCCCAGTGCTAGAAGGAGAACAGTAGCAGTGTCAGATAAAAAAAAAAACAGAATATTTGCAATTTGGAGAACTGAAGTCCACAACCCCAGACACAGTCCAACTACTTCCAGTGAAGAGGAGAGAGGCTTGGGTGCAGGACTGGCCATTCTGGTGGTCGCCACTATTGCTCAGAGCCACCCTTCACAACCCACCTGCCCCTGCTTCCATCTCCCTGGGCAGATCCCTGCAGGGGTAAACAGAGACAGTGAAACAAACAAGCCTTGAATCTGGTGGAGGTCCAAGTGACCTCCTCACAAAGGAGAAGCCCACCTTCCAAGGAACACCCTCATTCAGTGTGAATATGGAACGATGCAGAGAAAATATAACAGTAGAGCATGAGAGACAATAAAAGGCTGCAGTAGGAGAGAAAATAAAGCATTCTACCGACACCTACTGAAAAGCAAAAAAATACCTTTTCTTACCAACCTGTTGCAGAACACACTCCTGTATATGCCTAGGAAGAGAAACAAAAATTCATTAATTGCCATAAATAACCAAGGTAGCAAGCTAGCACGGAAAGAAAATGAAAAGTCTCCAGCAAATGAACTTAAAGACATGGAAATATGGGACTTAAATGTCTAAGAATTCAAGATTGCAGTTTTGAAGAAACTCAAAGAGATGCAAGAAAACACAGACAGGCAGTATAGTGAACTCAGAAATACAATCAAGAACAAAATGAACATTTTACCAAAGAGATTAAAATTTTTAAAAAGAACCAAATAGTGTTTATAGAGATTAAGAACTCAATAAAAAAATGAAGAAAAAAATAGCCAGCTTAGGTGTAACAGCAGGCCAGATGGAGGAAACAATCAGTGACATCAAAAATAGAAATATGGAAGTGACACAGATGAAACAAGAGAGAGACTTGAGAGTTAAAAAAAATGAAAGAACTTTAAAAGAGCTTTCTGACTACATCAGAAAGAGTAATATAAGAATAACGAGCATACCAGAAGGAGAAGAAAGGGAGAAGGGAACAGAGAATATAATCAAACGAATAGTCAATGAGAACTTCCCAAACTTGTAGAAAGAACTGGATCCTTGAATTCAAGAAGCAAATAGAACACCTAATTACCTCAATTCCAACAGGCCTTCTCCAAGGTACATTGTACTGAAGCTGTCAAAAATTAACGACAAAGAAAGAATCCTCAAGGCAGTCAGGGAAAAAAAGAAAGTAACCTACAAAGGAAAGCCCATTAGATTATCATCAGATTTGTCAGCTAAAGCCTTACAAGCCAGGTGGGAGTGGAATCAAGCATTCAAACTATTGAAAGAGAAGTTATGAGCCAAGAATAATATATCCACAAGAATATCGTTTAGACATACAGAAGGTAAGAGAATTTTCTACCACACGACTTTCACTACAAGAAATACTGAAGGAGGGCCGGCCAAGTGGTGCCACGGTTAAGAACTCGCTTGGGATGCCAGAGAGCCCCGGTTCGGATCCCACATATGAGGGCCAGTGACACTGCCCTCTACAGCTAAGATGCTGAGCAACAGCTCAACCTGGAGCTGGGCTGCCGTGA
>NW_017732750.1:74549-83637 GCF_001890085.2 Hipposideros armiger | reverse complement strand
ACAAAACTATTAGAAACAATAAATGAATATAAAAATAAAAATCTTTAAAAAAAATAATAAAATACCCAAGAATAAACTTAAACAAGGATGTGAAAGATCTCTACACTGAAAAGTATAAGAAATTTTTAAAAGAAATGGAAGAAGACACAAAAAAATAGAAAGACATTCTTTGTTCATGAATTAGAAGAATCAGCGTAGTTAAAATGGCCATATAAGCCAAAGCAATATACAAATTTAATGCAATCACCATCAAAATTCCAATGGTATTGTTTAAAGAAATAGAACAAAAAAATCATCAGATTTGTATGGAACAACAAAAGACCCCCAATAGCCAAAGCAATCCTAAGAAAAAAGAACAATGCTGGAGGTATCACACTCCCTGACTTCAGCTTGTACTATAGGGCAACAATAATTAAAACAGTATGGTATTGGCAGAAAAACAGACACACAGACTAATGGAATAGAATTGAGAACCCAGAAATAAACCCACATAAATATGGACAGATAATTTTCGACAAAGAAGCCAAAAATATACACTGGAGAAAAGACAGCCTCTTCAATAAATGGTGCTGGGAGAATTGGAAAGCCACATGCGAAAGAGTGAAATTAGACTGCTGTCACCATGTACCAAAATTAATGCAAAATGAATCAACAACCTAAGCTTAAGACCTGAAACAATAAACTGCATGGAAGAAAGCATAGTTACTAAACTTGTGGTCCTTGGGCTCTAAGGGGATTTTATGAATTTGACTTCAAAGACAAGGGAAGTAAAAGCTGAAATAAATGAATGGGACTATATCAAACTAAAAGGCTTCTGCACAGTAAAACAAACCATCCACAAAATAAAGAGGCAATCAACCGAATGGCAGAAGATTTTTGCAAACAATGCCTCCAATAAGGGGCTAATATCCAAAGTATACAAGCAACTCATACAACTCAACAAGAAAAAAAAATCCAGTTCAAAATTTGACAGAGAACCTGAATAGACAATTCTCCAAAGAGGACATACAAATACAGAGGCCAATGCACTTATGAAAAAAATGCTCAATATCACTAATCAACACAGAAATGTGAATAAAAACCACAAGATATCACCTCACACCAGTTAGAATGGCTTTCATCAACAAGACAAATAATAGCAAGTGTTGGAGAGGCTGTAAAGAAAAAGGAACCCTCATACACTGTTGGTTGGAATGCAGATTGGTGCAGCCACTATGGAAGGCAGTGTTGATATTCCTCAAAAATTTAAAAATAGAATTACCATATGACCCAGCAATCCCCCTCTTAGGTATCTACCCAAAAAATCTGAAAATGTTTATCTGTGAAGATATATGTCCTCCCATGTTCATTGTAGCTTTATTTACAGTGGCCAAGACACAGAAACAACCAAATTGTACTTTGGTAGATAATTAGATAAAGAAGGAGTGGTATATATACACAATGGAATACTATTCTGCCATAAGAAAAGATGAAACAGTGCCATTTGCAGCAACATTGATGAATTTTGAGATTATAATGCTAAGTGAAAAAATTCAGACAGAAGTAGTAGAGAACCATATGATTTCACTGATCTATGGGATATAAAACTGAAAACAAGAGAAGAACAAGAAAAACAAATGAAGAAACAAAACTCATAAACACAGACAATAGTTTAGTGGTTACCAGTGGGTAAGGGAGTAAGAGGGTGGCAGTTGAGGGTAAAGGGGATCAAATATGTGGTGATGGAAACAGAAATGACTCTGGGTGATGAGCTCACAATGTGATATATAGATGATATATTACAGAATTGAACACCTGAAACCTATGTAACTTTACAACAATTGTCACCCCAATAAACTTTAATTAAAAATTAAAAATAAACATCTATTTCTGGATGCAAAAAGAAAATAATAATAATAATAAAAATTATGACTGAAAACTTCCTTAACCTGGTTAAAGAACTAGACATACAAGTCCAGTAAGTGCAAGAATCTCAAATAAGATGAACCAAAAGAGACCCACACCAATACACATCATAATTAAAATGCCAAAGGTTAAAGACAAAGAGAGAATCTTAAAAGCAGCAAGGGAAAGGCAGTTAGTCACCTGCCAGGAAGTTACCATAAGATTGTCAATTGATTTCTCAACAGAAACTTTGCAAGCCAGAGGGACTGGCATGAAAATTTTAAAATAATGAAATACAAGTACCTACAACCAAGAGTACTCTACTCAGCAAGGTTATCATTTAACATTGAAGGAGATAAAGAATTTTTGAAACATGAAAAAGATTAAAAGAGTTCATCACCACCAAACCATTATTATAAAAAATATTAAATTGATTTCTTTAAGAAGAAAAGGGGAAAAAACATAAATGTGTGTAATAAAATGGCAATAACTAGTAACAGTCAATAATAACTTTAAATGTAAATGGATTAAAAGAAAGACATGGGATAGCCAAATAGATAAGGAAACACGAACTCTACATATGCTGTCTATGAAAGACCCACCTCAGATTCAAAGACACACAGACTGAAAGTAGAAGGAAAAAAAATAGTTCATGAAAATGAAAACATACAAATGAAAAAAGCTGGGGTAGCATTACTTATATCAGACAAAATAGGTTTTAAAACAAAGGCTATAAATAGATTTTAAAAAGGAATTTCATAATGATAAAGGGATAAATTCCATAGGAGGATAGAACCCTTGTAAATATTGATGCACCTAACATTGGAGCACCTAAATATATAAAGCAAATATTGACCAACATAATGAAATAAATTGACTGTAATGCAGTTTATAGTAGGGTTCTTTTTCGCACATTGACATCAACAGATAGATCTTCCAGTCAGATAATCAACAACAAAATAGTGGCCTTATTGACTCCTTAGACAAGGTGGATTTAGTAAACAATTTTAGAACATTTTACACAAAGCCACAAAATACGCATTCTTTTCAAGTGCACATGGAGCATTTTCCAAGATAGACCACATGGTATGCCACAAAACAAGTCTCAATAATTTAAGAAGATTAAAATCATATCAAGCATCTTCTGAGACCACAATGGTATGCAATTAGTAATCAATTACAAAAAAACCCACAAAACAAAACAAAACAAAAAACCTGAGAAGCACACAAACATATAGAGGCTAAATAACATGCTACTGAACATTGAATTGTTTAACAATGTGATAATGGAAGAAATCAAAAGATAACTTGAGACAAATGAAAACAACAACAACAAAAAATCACACAAAATTTATAAGACACAGCAAAAGCAGTCCTAAGAGTGTAATTCATAGAAATACAGGCCTACATCTAGAACCAAGAATAATCTCAAATAAATAATCTAACCTTAGGGCCGGCCGAGTGGCGCGATGGTTAAGAACTGGCTTGGGACACCAGAGGGCCCCGGTTCGGATCCCACATATGAGGGCCAGTGACACTGCCCTCTGCAGCTAAGATGCTGAACGACAAACAGCTCAACCTGGAGCTGGGCTGCCGTGAGTCGCCGGCGACGGCGTAGGCTGCAGCCCCTGTGGCAGTGGGTTGCCATGGGCTACTGTGTGTAGCCAGCAGCCAGCGTGAGCGGCCAGCAGCCGCAGTGAGCGGCCATCCAGAAGCCGGCGACTGAACTGCCTCGCCTGGGAAGAGCGCGGTGATGGTGCCAACTTGGTCCAGTGAAGCAACGTCCTCCACAACTAGACTGAAGAGCAAGACGACAGCAACTTCTCTGTTCCCCTTCCCCCAATTCCCCTGCACTGTTCCCCTCCCCCCAATACCCCAATAAAAATCTTTAAAAAAAAATAATCTAACCTTACACTTACAGGAACTATAAAAAGAACAGCAAACAAAGCCCAAACTGAGTAAAAGGGAAAAAATAACAAAGATTAAAGAAGAAATAAACAAAATAGAGTCTAAAGAAACAGTACATAAGATCAAAGAAACCAAGAGCTATTTCATTGAAATGATAAACAAAATTGATAAAACTTTAACCAGACTCATAAAGAAAAAAAGAGAGAGGACACAAATAAATAAAATCAGAAATGAAAGAAAAGAGAAAACTCACATCACAGAAATACAAAGAAGTATAAGAAAATTCTACCAATAATTATATGTCAACATATTGGATAATCTGGGAGAAATGCAAAAATTCCTAGAAACATACAATCTTCTAAGACTGAATCAAGAATAAACAAAATCTGACTGGTTACTAATAACAAAATTTAATCAGTAATAAAAAAACTCCCAACAAACAAAAGTCTTGGACTTGATGGATCCACAGTTAAATTTTACCAAATACTCAAAGAAGAATTAAAACCTATTCTCAAACTATTCCAAAAATTTCAAGAAGAGGAAAAGCTGTGAGCTTTTTACAAACCCACCATTACCTTTATTCCAAAACCAAAGACACTGCAAAAAAAGAAAACTTTAGGCCAATATACTTGATGAAGAAGATGCAAAAGTCCTCAACAAAATATTAGCAAACCAAATTCATCAATACATTTAAAAAATCATTTAACATAATCAAGTGGGATTTATTCCTGGGGTGCAAGGCTGGCTCAATATCCAGAAATTAATAAATGTGATACACCACATAAAAGTATGAAAGATAAAAATTATGTCATCATATCAATAAATACAGAAAAAATATTTGACCAAATCCAGTATCCGTTCATGATAAAAACTCTCAGCAACGGGGGAATAGAGAGAACATATCTCAACATAATATAGGCCATATACAACAAACCCACAGCTGACATTATACTCACCAGGGAAAAGCTAAAAGTGTTCTTAAGATCAGGAACAGGACAAGGATGCCTGCCCACTTCTACCATAGTATTGGAAGTCCTAGTCACAGCAATCAGACAAGAAAAAGAAATAAAAGGCATCAAAATTGGAAAGCAAGAAGTAAAACTGTCATTATTTGTAGATGACATGATACTGTATTCAGAGAAGCCTAAATATTCCACACAAAAACATTAGCACTGATAAATGAATTCAGTAAATTAGCAGGACATAAAATTAATATTCAGAATTCAGTTGAATTTTATACCCTGATTTTATAATTAATTATACATTTTACAATGAACTGTTAAAAACTGAAATTAAAGAAACAACCACATTTACAACTGCATCAAAAAAGACTTAGGAATTAATTTTACCAAAGATGTTAAAGATTGTACACATAAAACTGTAAGATATTGAAGAAAGAAATTGAAGAAGATACAAAGAAATAGAAAAATATAACATGTTCATTGATAGGGCAAATTAATATATAGTTAAATATCTATATTACCCAAAGCAATCTATAGATTCAATGCAATCTGTACCATAATACCAATGTCAGTTTTTACAGAACTAGAACAAATAACCTAGAATTCATATGAAACCACAAAATTCCCTGAATAGCCACAGAAACACTGATAAAGAAGAAAGTTGGAGGTGTCTAGCTAATTGGTATCAAACTATATTACAAGGCTATAGTAATTAAAATAGCATGGAACTGGTATAAAAACAAACACATAGATCTGTGAAACAGAATGGAGAGCCCAGAAATAAACCCACACCTCTCCTATATGGTCTTTTAATCTATGACAAAAGAGGCAAGAATATACAATCAGGTAAACACAGCCTATTCAATACATGGTGATATGATAACTGGACAGATACGAGCAAAATAAAAAATGAAAATGGACCACCTTACACCATATATAAGAATAAACTCACAATGGATTAAAGACTTAAATTCAAAACCCTAAAGCAAAAAAACTCCTGGAAGAAACACAGGCAGTAAACTGACTGATTTTGCTCTTAGTAATATTTTTTTCTGATGTATCTCCTCGGGTAAGGAAAACAAAAGAAAAAAAATTTTTTTAATGGGAATACATCAAACTAAAAAAAGTTTACCACAAGAACAAAAACCACCAACAAAAGGTATAGACATTCTACTGAATGGGAAAAGATATTTGCCAATTATATATCTGATAAGGGGTTAATATCCAAAATTTATTTTTAAAAAGTCATACAACTGAATCCCAAAATAACAAATAATCCAAATAAATATTGGACCTGAATTGACATTTCTCCAAAGAGGATATACAAATGGCCAATAGACATATGAAAAGATGCTCAACATTAGTAATCCGCACAGAAATGCAAATTAAATCCACTGTGAGATATCAGCTCACACCTGTCAGAATGGCTATCATCAATAAATCAATGAACAACATGTGTTGTCAAGGATGCAGGGAAAAGGCAACCCTAGTACACTGTTTTTGAGATTGCAAATTGGTGCAGACACTATGGATAAAGTTGTGAATTTTCCTCAAAAAATTAAAAAAGAACTACCTTATGACCCAGCAATTCTACTTGGGGGTGTTTTCTGAAGAAATCTATCACACTAATCTGATAAGATATATGCACCCTATGTTCATTGCAGCATTATTTATAATTGCCAAGATATGGAAACAAACTCACTGCCCACCAGTTGATGATTGAATAAAGAAGTGGTGGCACATATATTGGGGTGATGGAAAAGTCATGATGCATTTTTGCAACAAAAAACATGGAAAAAAATGTCATGACTTTTCCGACAACACAATATATGATGGAATATTATTCAACCATAAAAAAGAATAAAATCCTACCATTTGCAAAAACATGGACCTGGAGGTTATTATGCTACTTAAATAAGTCAGACTGAGATGGACAAATACCATATAACCTCTCTTATGTTTGATATTTAAAGAATAAACAAAACAAACAGGCTCATAAATAAAAAGAACAAACTGACAGGTGCCAGATGGGAGGAGGTTTGGGGGCTGGGTGAAAAACATGACGGGATTAAAAAGTACAAATGGGTAGTTACAAAATTGTCATGGGGATGTAAATTACAGCATAGGATACATAGTAAATAATATTGTAATAACTGTACGGTTCCACTTGGGTACTAGTTTAATCAGGGGGATCATTTTATAAATTATATAAATGTTTAACTACTGTGCAGTGTACCTGAAACTAATATAAAAGTATATGGAGTGTCAATTGCAGTTGAAAAAATGTAGCATAGAAGTTCAAAGTGAAAAAAACAAACAAACAAATGGGACTAATATCTGCAAATGACCTTGTAAAGCATGAAAAATGTTAATTGAGAGATAAACAGAGTGATGTATAGGTGTGTGATAAAGTAAAAAAGGAACATGTTCATTGTAGAATCTAGGTAGTAACAGAACAATTCTTTCAATATCTTTAATACTTTTCTCAGTAAAATGTTCTGATAAAAAACAAACAAAATAAGTGACAGGACAAAATTACCCCAAAAAGCTAAAATGCAGCATCTGCCTTAGCCTCAGGCCACAGGTGAAAAGGGCATAGACATTGTATTAGGGCTAGATAATTGAGAGAACAAGTTTTCAATCCTTCCTACCAAATGCAATTATACTTCTGGAGTGAGTAGGTGTTTTTCCTTTCTTTGACTAATACACACATTCAAGTATCCTAGGGAGAGCAATTTACACCTCCTTTAGAGGAAGTAAGAGGCAGTAGCTTCACTTGAGTGAAAAGGATGACAGCTAGAAGAGGGAAAGAAATGAGAAAGCCTGACTTGAAATGTCAACCCATTATTCTTAGAGTAAATTTCCTGGTTACAAAATTTTGATGAAGTTAACTACACAGAGTACACCTGTATATTGAGGTGGTTGATGTATAAGTATTTGGGGAATGGGGAAAGAGTTAAGGTAGCTGTGCAAATGGGTCCTACTAGTGAGTTAACATCCCTTAATACACTATGACCACCACACACTGCCCAATAACCAAAGTGCAGCTGTATGAAAAGGCTAGCTTATCTTCTTAGTGTTTGTGGGCAAAATATGTCTTCTCAGGAGCATGAAAAAATTCTCTTATACAAGACCCATATTTTATGCTTTCTTTCCATCCCAACTCCCAAGTGCAGAGAAGTCTAGCTCAATGTTATATACATGACAGATATTTATTGAATGCCTATATGTTTAACTCTGAAATAACACCAGGCTTCTCTAGGGATCAAATGCCTCATTACAATCATGATCTTATCTATTCTTTCCCAAATAGAAGTAATAAAATTGGCACCTGGCTGTGCAGATTCCTGGGCTTACCATAAGGTCTACTAAATCTGAATTTGAGGGTGGGTAATATATATTACTTATTTATTATATTATATTATATTAATTATATGAATTTATGGTATTAGTTTCAGGTGTACAAAGCAACATAGTGATTAGACATTTACACACCTCATAAAGTGATAAATCCAACAGGTCTACTACCCATCTGAAACCATACATACCTATTATAATACCATTGACTATATTCCCTACATGTACTTTACATCCCGTGACTACATATTTTTTCATTTTACTTGAAATTCAATATTATTTTATATCAATCTCAGATGTGCAACATAGTGCATAAACATTTATATAATTCATGAAGTGATCTCCCAATAAGTCTAGTATCAATCTGATACTAAACGTAGTTGTTACAATAATTTTGACTATATTCCCCATACTGTACTTCACATTCCTATGGCCGTTTTGTAACTATCCCCAGTGTACTTCCTAATCCCTTCACTTTTTAAAAAATTAAAGTTAATTGGGGTGACAATTGCTAGCAAAATTATGTAGATTTCAGGTGTACAATTCTGTAATATATCATCTATATATCACATTGTGTGTTCACTACCCAGAGTCAGTTCTCCTTCCATCACCATATATTTGATCCCCTTTATCCTCCTATATTTTTTATTGGAGCATTCAATCCATTTATATTTAAAGTAAATGAGGATTGTTACATAGTTATTGCCATTTTATTATTCATATTTTTTATCTTATTTTGTTTGTTTGTTTTACCCCTTTTTCTTCATAAATAAGTGGTTTTTATTCCATGTCGTGTAATACTGGCTAGGTGGTGATGAATTTCTTTACTTTTTTTTTCTGGGAAGCTCTTTCTATCCCCTGCAGTTTTTTGGGTTTTTTTAAAAAGATTTTTATTGGGGAATTGGGGGGATGGGAACAGTGCTGGGGAATTAGGGGAAGGGGAACAGACAAGTTGCTGTCCTTTTGTTCTTCAATCT
>NW_017732750.1:64727-73824 GCF_001890085.2 Hipposideros armiger | reverse complement strand
GCAGCCCAGCTCCAGGTTGAGCTGTTGTTCAGCATCTTAGCTGTAGAGGGCAGTGTCACTGGCCCTCATATGTGGGATCCGAACCAGGGCTCTCTGGCGTCCCACACCAGTTCTTAACCATCGTGCCACTTGGCCGGCCCGTTTTTCAACACTTTTAATATTTCCTGCCAGTCCTTTCTTGCCTGCAAAATTTCTGTTGAGAAATCATCCAACTGTCTTACAAGAGCTCATGGTTAGGTTAGTAATTGTCTTTGTCTTGCTGCTTTTGGGAGTCTCTCCTTGCCTTTAACCTTTGCCATTTTAATTATGACTTCGTGTGCAATTTTAATTATGACTTGGTTTTATCTTTTTGGGACTCTGCACGTCTGGGTTTGTATGTCTTTTCCTTTGCCAGATTAGGAAACTTTTCAGTCATTATATCTTCAAATGAGGTGTTGATCACTTGTTCCCTCTCTTCTTCTGGTACTCTTATGATGCGAATGTTGATATGCTTGATGTTGTCCCAAAAGTCCCTTAAACTATTATTTTCTATATTCTTTTCTTTTCCTTTTGTTGCTCGGATTGGGTGTTTCTGATACTGTGTCTCCTAAATTGCTGATTCAGTCCTCTGCTTCATCCAATCTGCAGTTGATTCCTTCTAATATATACAGGGGGTGCCAAAAAACTGTATACAAGTGGACACTTTAGTTAACATTGGTCAAGCAGCAGTTTGCAATAATCAGAAGTGTCTGGACGCTGATGGCAACTATTTTGAGCACCTCTTGTAATTGTAGAAATCAAATATGAGTTGTATTCATCTTTTGTTATTGGTATATATTGAATATTACAATTTTAATGCAGTTTTCCTTTCTTAAAATGTGTATACATTTTTGGCACCCTCTGTACTTTATTTCAGTTACTGTGTTATTTATTTCTGAATGGTTCTTTTTTATGGTTTCTATGCCCTTTTTTATGCTTACTGTCTCTTTTTTGACATTCTCACTAGGTTCCTTAAGAATTCTTATAGCCAATATTTTCAACTGTCTCTGGTAGGTTGGTTGCTCCATTTCATTTAGTTTTTTTCTGGAGGTTTCCCCTGTTCTTTTGTTTGGCACATGTGTCTTTGTTCCTCATTTTGGTTGCTTCTGCATGTTTACTTCTATGTATTAGGTAGATCTCCTATGTCTCTCAGTCTTTGCTGGTGGCCTTATATATGAGATCAGACATTTAAGTTTGCGAACTCAGCCTAGAAAAAGTGCTACATACCTCATTGCTGAATATCACTATAGTCACCTTTGAAATACCCACCTTGGGAAGCTATGCATCAACACCAGTGCCTAGTCTACCTTTCTAATCAATTTTGGAACTCTTTTACTGGAATGGCTATCAGAGCTGTCATCATATTACCCTTGAAGTCCTGAATGTCATCAAAATGTTTTCCATTCAATGTTGTTGTTGTTTTTATCTTCAGGTAAAGAAAAAAGTCACTGGGGGCCTGATAAGGTGAGTAGGGAGGGTGATCCAATACAGTTATTTGTTTACTAGCTAAACACTCCTTCACAGACAGTGCTGTATGAGCTGGTGCATTGTCGTAATGCAAGAGACATGAATTGTTGGTGAACAGTTCAGGTCATCTAACTTTTTTATGCAGCCCTTTTAGCACTTCCAAATAGTAAACTTGATTAACTGTTTGTCCAGTTGGTGCAAATTCATAATGAGTAATCTCTCTGATATCAAAAGAGTTTAGCAACATCATTGCATGAAGTTTGCAAACTTAATTGTCAGACATAGTATGTGTCCTGTGTGTTCCTGTGGTCAATTATCCATGATCACCTGTATGTGTGTTCCAGGAGTGTCTATTGTGCATGTTCTGTGTATTCTCCTATTGTAGTTGAGCTTTATTTGCTTTTGTCACATCAGTTGGTGGGACTGACTCTCAGGCTGACGGCTATGAGGATTGGCTATGCGTACAGGATATGAGCTGCTGTGTGAGGACTGACTCCTCGAAGGGGGGGGTCACTGTAGCATGGTCTTGTGCCTATTGAGTCCACCTTTTGTGTGTGCCACTTGTGGGTCTAATTGTGTAATGCTCTGCTATATTCTGGAGCAGTCCTCTGGGTGTGCTGTTTCTGGTGTCTCTTGGGAGTGGCTCCCATGCAGGCCAATTTTAGCCTTGCCTGTGACTGGCTCTCAGCTACCTGACAGGATCTACAACGCTACATGTGGTTGGTTGATGCCTGTGTTGACCTGGAGGTATGTGGGAGTGGCCTTACTGTGATATGAGGCCAACTGCCAATATTATTTGGCTTGGGGATGCTTAGTAAATGGCCTGAGGTCTCCCTAGGCCTGTTGCCACCTGCCAGCTGTCCATAAGGTGCAGCCACTAAAATATCCTCCTTAGATGTCTGGTCAGGTTGGTTGACCCAGTATTGAGAGTGCCCCTGGCAATGCAGCTTTACCTGGGCATGGCAGGGTCCCAGAGTATCTCAAGGCATTGCCATTGGTTTTTACGAAGTTAATGCAGATTCAGTTATTGTGCCAATGTTAGGCCTGTGAGCACTTTACAAAACTCCCTGATAACACTGCAGCCAGCCATACTCACCTCAAGACAACAGATCACCAAGATCTGCCCAAGAGAGTCTGCAGCACAAGTTCAGGTTGACTGCCTGTTGCAAAAATTTCATTAGGCTGCCATGGGCTGTCTGCTGCTGTAAAAGGCTTCCACAGCTTACAGGGCAGGGCTGGCTACCTAAGAGCTGAGATTGCCCTGAGTGATGCAGTACTAGCTCAGTGGAGTGTGGACCCAGGGCATCACCAAGGTGGTATACACACATAGATTTTACCAGACCAATGAATTCTCAGATTTGGCCCTTTGAGAGAGGGTTCAATGTAGGAAAGATGGTTCCCACTTGTCAGCTCCATGTGAGGTGGGTTCCACACAGAGATAATGGCAGCTGTCCCTCTAGTGTCCCTCTCATGTTGTCGCTCCTCCACCAGAGTCTAGATGAATGTTTCCCAGTGAGTGAGTCTTTGTGCAGGCACTGTAAGAAAACATCTGGGTTTCCATCTGCCTTCTCTCTACCACAATGGACAGAGAGAGTCCTCACTAATTTTCACTGCTAGATGTTGTGGGGACTCCTGTTATTCGCACATGACCCCTGTGCTAGGTAGCCCAGTGTAAAGCTGGAACCTCTTCCTCTTTAAGAGAGACATCTGACACCTAGGTGCATCTCCTGGTGTTCAACAGCTACCTGCAAGTTTGGGGTCCATTTTGTTTCTCCACCCCTCCATCCAGTTTCTATGTGGCCTCTTCTTTTTTTACTTATTTATATGGGTTCTGTTCAGATAGTTTTCAAATGATTCTTGAGGTTGGTTGTTCTATAATTTAGTTGTAATTTTAATGTGATCCAGGGAGGCAACAGGTATAGCATTTACCTAATCTGCCATCTTGGACCTTCTCTCTGATTTCTATATGTTTAACAAGTCCCTTAGGTAACTGTGATATATCCTAAAATTGCATAAAATTGTGATTGTTATACTTGGATACAGAGAAAAACCATCAGAAAAGCTTTTAATTTTTTTTATTAAACTATTTTTCCCTGAGCATTCTTATTCAGTTGGGTCTGATATAAAATTTGGTGTTTGCGTTTTGTAACATCTCCTGAAGTAATTGTGTCGGTTATGGAAGACTACTCTAGACAAGCACTTACTGGGCCTTTAAACAGAAAATAATTTTAACCCCCCAGTTTTCATTCTCCTGCTGCCCATACACACTTCCTTCAGGGAGAATCCAAATTGACCCTTCATAATTTTACCACTAACCAGACTCCACAAGGCTTCAGGCTCCCCAGGTATCATCCCTACATCCACAACCTTGGGGAAATATATCAGGCTTAGTGCTGCATAATTTAATGACATACATTGTCTAAAATGTACAACTGTTTTGGTTACCCCACAAAAAGGTGAGAGCAGGGGTTTTACTCATGGTTCATTGTAATACATTTGTTCATCAATCTACAGCCCTGACATACTCATTCTGACAGTTTGTTTGAAATTTATTCATATCCTGATGCAAATATATAATTCAGGCCACAGTTGATGGGAATTGCAGCCTTCTAAAGAAGGGGAAATAATCTTGTAATGATGGCCCAGGAGAGTATATTGACAACATAAATGTTAGTACAATTATATACAGTTTTCATCTGATTCCTAGCCTAATGTTTTTAGGTATGTTATTCATATAAGAAGTGCATCTGCATTCACATATTTGGGAAAGCTGTTGTAGAAGTAGATGTTTCTGTCAGATCTCTTTAAACTGGGAACACAACAGGTTTGGCCTTTATTAGGTAGTAGCACACTGTAATCAAAGCTGTTTCCTATCATTGTTTCTAAGGCTGATCGTGGGTGATACAAGAAAACAAAAGTTCATAGAGTATAATCAGCATGGAATTTCTACTTAGCACTTCCACTCCACTCTACTGAAATTGGGCCTCTGGACACAAACTAGATAGTTAATAATAAAAGGTATTGTGCATTTACTATGACACTTGCCATGCATTTTTGAAGTATTTTATATACATTTTTTTCATTTCATTTTCACAATCCTATAGAGTAGATATAATAATACTATTATCTTCACCATCCACATTTTACAGGTAAAGAAACTGAAACACAGAGTTAATTTTCTCATGCTAAGTCATTCAATGACAGACTAGGCAACAAACCCAGACAATCTGGATTTAGAGGCACAGCTCTTAATCACCATGTTACACTTCCTGCTAAGGAAACTTGTTACAGTGGAAACAGAACTTACTTCCATCACTACTGAGCTGTATGACCTTGGGCATGTTACCTAACCTCTTGGAGTCTCAATTTTCTCATCTTTAAAATGAGGAAAATAGTATAATAGAGTCACATTATATTTGTGCATTTAACTTAGAAGCTAACTTTAATAACTTAACATCTCAATTACCCCTGAGGCACAATCATACTATTTTGTGTAATCCTCATACCAAGCAAATCTGAACATGTATTAAAGTTATGGAGACCTAACATAAAGTTAGTGTGAAGTAAAATGTGCAGACCAATATATGGTAATAGAAAGAGAACTGACTCTGGGTGGTGAACACACAATGTGATATATAGATAATGTATTACAGAATTATACACCTGAAATCTATGTAACTTTGTTAACAATTGTCACCCCAATAAACTCTAATTTTAAAAAAATGTGCAGACCATCAGCAACACTTTAGAATTCCCTAGTTATCCTCCATCCTCTTCTAGGGATTTGATAGTTATCCCAAAGGCAGTATGGCTTGAATTTTTTTAAACCAGCATGTAATGCTGTCTTTTGTTTTTGTTCCTTTCCTTAGTTTAGCTCAGGAACTCTCAAACTTTAATGTTCATAAGAATTTTCATATGGTTAAGTTTACATAAAACTGTGTATACTATTGTCTATTAGCAATTTAAGGGATTTTGATGGATAATTTTAACTCTGTATATTCTTCACATATTTGTGTGAAGTACAAATGCCCAAGTACCCAATGCCTTTGTCTCTACAACAGTGATGCTTTAAAGATTAACTTATATAACATTTATGAGTACATAATATAGTATCTAGCATGTCATAGACATTAAAATATCTAAAATATATCTGTGAGTATGAATAGTGTGCAGAATAAATTTATCATAGCATTAAGGTAAATAAATGTTAAAGACAAGAGATCCAGGGGCAGGCTCCCTCCCTGATTTATAGTTTTCTTCCTCCACTTACTAGCCATGCAACATGGATTATTTACTTGGTCTCCCTGTGATTAGTTACCTCTGTCATTAAAAAGTGAGAATAATAATAGCCTTGTACAATTATTGAAAAAATCAAGTGACTTAATATATGAAAATATTTAGAACAGAACCTGGCACAGAGTAAATGCTAATTATTATTACTATTTATTTAAGAATGTAATGTCTGTACTAGCTCTTGAAGAAAGTTATGACAAGAGATTGTTGGAAAAAAAGAGGAAAGAGCCATTCTCAGATCATAATAAATGCAGAGGCCACACTGACCAAGATTTGGATAGCCTGAATGGCTACAGTCAGGGGTATCATTAAGTATGAGGGTAGGTAATCATTCACTGCATTTCCAGGTTCTTTAGAGACAAGACCCTTTGAATGTGTCAGAATTGTGTGTAGCTCAGAGCAGACCTATTTGAGGCAGCTTGCTATGTACTCAAGATTTCTGGTTTCAGTTAGCTTAGTGATATTGCATCTTGTAGTCAATAGCTATACTAACACCTGTTTTCTTTCTAACTAAGATATAAAAACATCTTTTGCTCTCTCAGGTGTTTAGTAAAACCTTTATGGTATGCATAAATAATTGCCATAAAGCCTCTGAGGTTGAATATTGCCTTATCTTTTCTTATACATCCATGTATGGGGAAAAATAAATGTTCCAAGTTGAGCTTTAGATACAATATGCAGCATAGCAATTTGTTTAATAGTCGGAATTTAAATAAATATATTCACAAAAACATTTTTGTGGCTTGAATAATCTTTGTGACATTGAAAATATGAAATACTAACATGAAACACTATTCATGTTTTAGGTATCTCCTTCCTGAAGCCCATTGTAAGCACCAAAAAGTTGATGTGATTTCTCTGATGACAAAAGGAGCACAACACAATGTGTTCACATTTTGCCATGGAAAGTATGAAAGTCAGACCATATATAAATTAAAAGGAAAGCAGGTACTATTAGAGTCATTGATTACAAGATATGATATCACTAAACTAATTTGGTCTAGAGTACAAATCGCATGGCCAGCTTTTATATTGGAAGTATAAACTATCTGACACAGCTCTACTCTCAAAGGGTTCACTGTCTGCTTGATGAAATGTTACATTTATGCACTAAGGTTAATATGTAGGGTAGTATATGTTCAAGTACCAAGTGGTGAGATAGGGATGTGCCAGTGCTATAGAAATTTAGAGAAGTGAAAGATCATTTAGAGTTGAAAGAGTTAAAGAAAGTGCCATGGCAGAGGGCACTGAAGGGTTGGTATTTGCATGATAATTTATTATTTTTACAGTTTAATTGTGGGGAGCCATGGTTACAGCTAATTCAGAGCCTTACAGACTGGCTCAGTTAATGCTTAACCTGTTTCTGCTCCTAAGGCATTGTCTCTGCCTGCACCTGGAGGGTGCTTACAAGTTGCTGAGGTATGTGGTGAGAACGGCCAGTTCCCGGACACAGAGGATTGATGGCTATCAGGGTAATTGATAGATTCTGTCATGGGATAATTACTTTTGGGAGTTTCAGTGATTTTGTAGTTTCTATGTAAAAGTTAAAGATTTACTTTCACTGAGGTAATGCATATTTTTCATTGTTAAACTGCACGTACACAAACTGCATATATTGGTGATGGGAAATAAACTCGGGGCTTCAGCATCAGTGAAGACCGACAGCATCAGCAGTCGTGTGAGTGTCTCTTTATTCATTCCCACTCCCCCCTTCGGGTACTGATCGACTTGTGGCGGCTGGCCCGTCATATTTAATGTGTGAATTTCTTGATGGTTTTTATTTCCAATGAAGAAAGACAGAAGTGTGTTAGATATCTTGTACCTTCTTAACTCTAGAAGGAGGAATAAATGGGATTTTATATTTTGGAGCAAGTAAGGTAAAGTTGACAATTTGAAGATAACATTTTTTGAGGATGCCACCTAGAGGGAATGACAAGTTATTGTTTTAGACTGAATTGTGTCCAGGCCTTCCAAATCATATATGGAAGTCTTAATACCCAGTACTTCAGAATATGACTGTATTTGAATATAGGCTTTTTAAAAAGGCAATTACGTTAAAATAGGTCTAGGGTGGAATGTAATCCACTATGAGTGATGTCCTTGTAAAAGGAGGAGATTAGGACACAGACATGAACAGAGGAAAAAACATGTAAAGACATAAGAAGAAGAAAGCCATCTACAAGCCATGGAGAGAATTCTCAAAAAAAAAAAAAAACCACTGCTGACACCTTGATCACAGAATTATAGCATCCAGAACTGTGAGAAACTCAATTTATGTTATTTAACAACCCAGTCCATGTTACTTTGTTATGGTAGCCCTAGCAATTAATACAGTGAGTTAAAACAACAGCTATAATTTAGCTCTCCTTTCTGCTGGGCACTTCTTTTGGGCTGGTTTTGCTCAGCTAATCTTTTTTTAAAATTATTTTTATTGTGAAATACACATTTTTTTATTTCACCTGGACAACACAGTGCAATAGTTGTACTTTATAACCCCTCGAGGTGACAACCCCCCACCCCAAATCCACCGAACCACTTCCACCCCAATATCATACATATCTATTACAATTCCCTTGACTGCACTCCCACACTATACTCCACGTCCCATGACTATATATATATATATATATATATATATATATATATATATATATATTCACTTATAGCTGACATACAATATTAGACAATATCAGCTTCTGGTGTACAGTGCAGTGATCAAGCCTCTACCCCCTCCATGATGTGGTCCCCCTAGCAAGACATGTGACCATCTGACATCCTACAATATATTTACAACATTATTAATTATAGTCCTCTAACTGTGTTTCATGTCCCTGTGGCAATAATGTAGTTACATATTTATGCGGTCTAACCCCTTCCCCTTCTCCCTCATTGCAACCCCTCCCATTTAGCAGCCTTCAGTTGTTGCTCTATATCTCTGAAACCACTTTTGTTTACGTTGTTCGTTCGTTCAGTTTGTTAGATTCCACAAAAAACTGAAATCATATGGGATTTGTCTTTCTCCAACTGAGTTATTTCACTTAACATAATAGTCTCTAAATCCATCCATATCGTCCCAAATGGTACAATTTCATTCTTCTTTATAGCAGAGTAATACTCCATTGTATAAATGTACCACAGTTTCTTAATCCAGTCATCTACCGATGGGCATTTCGGTTGTTTCCAAGTCTTCGCTATTGTGAATAGCGCCACAATAAACATAGGGGTACATATATTTTTTCGAATTAGTGTCTTGGGTTTCTCTGGATAGATACCCAAGAGTGGAATTGCTGGGTCATACGGTAGTTCCATTTCCAGTTTT
>NW_017732750.1:61072-63532 GCF_001890085.2 Hipposideros armiger | reverse complement strand
AATGGGATTGATTTCCTGATTTCTTCTTCTGATAGTTTATTATTGGTGTATACAAATGCAACTGATTTATGAATGTTAATTTTGTATCCTGCTACCCTACTAAATTAATTTATCAGTTCCAACAGTCTTTTGGTGGTATATTTGGGATTCTCTATATATAGTATCATGTCATCTGCATATAATGACAATTTTCCTCCATCTTTTCCAATTTGGAAGCCTTTTATTTCATTTCCTTGTCTGATTGCTATGGCCAGAACTTCCAGAACTATGTTGAATAGAAATGGTGAAAGTGGGCAGCCTAGTCTCTTTCCTGATTTTAAGGAAAGCTTTTTTGCCTTTCCCCATTGAGTGTGATGTTTGCTGTGGGCTTATCATATATGGCATTTATTATGTTGAGATAGGATCCCACTATTCCAACATCATAAGTGGCTGCTGGATGGTGTCAAATGCTTTTTCTTCATCTATTCATATGATCATATGATTTTTATTTTTCATTTTGTTAATGTGATGTATTATGTTAATTGATTTGCGGGTATTGAACCAACCTTGCATACCAGGAATGAATCCCACTTGTTCGTGGTGTAGGATCTTTTTAATGTGACGCTGAATTCTGTTTGCTAGTATTTTGTTGAGGATTTTTGCATCTATGTCCATTAGGGATATCGGCCTGTAGTTTTCTTTTTTTGTAATATCTTTGTCTGATTTTGGGATCAGAGTAATAGTGGCTTCATAAAATGTGCTTGGGAGCCTTCCCTCCTTCTGTATTTTTTGGAAAAGTTTGAGGCTAATAGGTATTAATTCTTTTTTGAATGTTTTGTAAAATTCGGCTGTGAAGCCATCTGGTCCAGGACTTTTGTTTGTTGGAAGCTTGTTGATGACTGACTCAATTTCTTTGGTAGTTATCAGTCTGTTCAGAGTTTCTGTTTCTTTTTGGTTCAGACTTGGTAGATTGCAAGCTTCTATAAATTTATCCATTTCTTTCAGATCATAAAATTTGTTGGCATATAGTTGCTCCTAGTATTTACTTACAATTTCCTGTATTTCTGTGGTATCTGTTGTCACTTCCCTCTTTTGTTTCTGATTTTATTAATTTGGGTCATCTCTCTCTTTTCCTTGGTGAGTCTGGCTAAAGGTTTGTCGATTTTGTTTATCTTTTCAAAAAAGCAGCTCTTGGTTTCTTTAATCTTTTGTACTGTATTTTTTATCTCTATTTCATTTATTTCTGCTCTGGTCTTTATTATTTCCTTCCTTGTATTCTCTTTGGTCTTGTTTTCTTGTTCTTTCTCCAGTTCCCTTAGGGGTAAATATAGTTTGTTGATATGAGATTGTTCTTGTTTCCTTAGAAAGGCCTGCAATGCTATGAATTTTTCTCTTAGGACTGCCTTCGCTGCATCCTATAGATTTTGAGTTGTTCTGTTTTCATTTTCATTCATCTTGAAATATCAGTTTATTTCTTCCTTCATCTCAGTTTTGACCCATTCGCTATTTAGTAGCATAATAATCGGCCTCCATGTATTAGTGTGTTTTCTAGGTTTCTTTTTATAATTGATTTCTAGTTTCATAGCACTGTGGTCAGAGAAGATGCTTGATATAATTTCAATCTTCTTAAATTTATTGAGACTGGTTTTGTGCCCTAACATGTGGTCCATCTTGGAGAATGTTCCATGTGCACTTGAGAAGAATGTACATGCTGTTCCTTTGGTGTGAAATGGTCTAAAAGTATCAATTAAATACAGCCGGTCTAAAGTGTCATTTAAGGCCATTGTTTCTGTGTTGATTTTCTGTCTGGAGGATCTGTCCATTGGTGACAACGGGGTGTTGAAATCCCGTACTACGATAGTGTTTCTGTTGATCTCTGTCTTAATGTCTGTCAAAATCTGTTTTATATATTTAGGAGCTCCTATGTTGGGTGCATAGATGTTTACTACGGTTATGTCCTCTTGTTGAATCGATCCTCTTATTATTATTTAGTGTCCTTCTTTGTCTTTCATTTAGTCTTCATTTTAAAGTATATTTTGTCTGAAATAAGTATTGCTACTCCCGCTTTTTTTCCATTTCCAGTTGCATGAAATATCTTATTCCATCCTATTACTTTCAGTCTGTGTGTGTCTTTTGATCTGAGATGAGTCTCTTGTAAACAGTATATGCATGGGTCCTGTTTTCTTATCCTCTCAGCCACTCTACATCTTTTGATTGGAGCGTTTAGCCCATTCACATTTAAAGTGATTATTGATAGGTGCATATTTATTGCCATTTTGTTATTTGTATTTCTGATCTTCCTGCGTTAGCTGTTTTCCCCCTTTCTTCTGTTTAAAAAAGCCCTTTTAGCATTTCCTGCAATGCTGATTTGTTGTTCATGAATTCCTTAAGTTTATTCTTTTCTGAGAAGCTCTTTATCTCTCCTTCAATTTTGAGTGATAGTCGTGCTGGGTAGAGTAATTTTGGTTGTAGGCCTTTTTT
>NW_017732750.1:6109-60637 GCF_001890085.2 Hipposideros armiger | reverse complement strand
CGAGTGTGTTCTTCATTTCAGTTATTGTATTCTTTACTTTTATCTGGTACTTATTCATGATTTCTGTATCCTTCGTTATGTCCTCCTTAAGTTCCTGAAACATTCTTATCATCAGTGTTCTAGACTCTGTCTCTGAAAGTTTAGATACCTGTGTTTCATTTAGTTCCATTTCTTGAGATTTCTTCTGATTTTTACTTGGGACATGTTTCTTTGTTTCTTCATTCTGGCAGTCACTCTGATTGCTTTGATGTATTAAATCATCTAGAAAGGCAAAAAAAGAAAGGAAAGGAAAAATAAAAAGGGGAAAGAAAAGGAAAAAGAAAAAAAAGATGGAAAAAAGTGGGGGAGGGGCTCTCCACCCGCTTTAATCTGCAGAACACTTTCTCAGCAATAAAGAGATTCTGGGTGACTTAGTACCAGCTGTTGGGGGGAAGGGATCAGTGTGTCCTGCGCTGAACTCCCTCTAGACTTGAAGTAAGCTTCCCACAATTGCTGGGTGCTCTGGAACCGTGCTCACCACCTAAAATCCTCACAGGTTGTTGTGGGTTGTCTGCTGCTGCAAAAAACCTTCTGTGGCCTGAAGAGGTAGGAGCCAGGGAACAGGGTCTCAGGTTGCACCTGGCAACACAGCTCTAGGTGGGTGGGGCAGGCCCCCAAGGCACCATAAACTTTGGTCAGTGGCCCCCACCAAGTTTGAGCAGCATGCAATCCTGCATTGTCAGCCAACCCACCCAAACTCACCTGGCAAGCCCCGGCTGAATCACGCAGGCACACAGCTCGTGGCCCTACACTCCCAGGAAAACTCCCTGTCTCAGCCTGTCCCAATCAGTCGCTCGAAGATCAGGCCAGCAGCCCAACAGCCAATTGCCACCCAGGCAACTCTGCACGTGCAGTGCGGAAATCAGGGACCTAAGGCGAGTCGCGCACTCCTAGGTCTCAATAAGCTGTCTGTTGGTGTCGGAGCGCACCTGCCAGGCGTTTCACTGGCTACGCTGCACAAGCAGTGTGTAGGGTGGGGAATCCAAAGCCACATGCGCACGCATGCACACATGGACACATGCACTCCTCTGCCAATTCCAGCAGACCAATGCAGTCCCAGACCTGAGCCTCTGTGGAAGAGCCCAGCCCTGAAAAAATGGCACCCTCCTGTGCACTACTAGCATGCAAGCTCCACACCAGGGGAACAATGGTCCCCAAAACTTCCAGCTCCCACACCAAAGGCACTCAGTTCAGTATTTCCCGCAGGCTCCTGGACCCTGCTCACAAAACCACTCCCTCCACCAGGAACCAGGTGAGTGCTCACCAGCGAGCGAGTCGGTTTGCCAGCTCCACTGGTTATCCAGCTGCCCTCAGCCTCACCGAGTGGAGCAAAGAGAGTCCTCACTATTTTCTACTTCAGCTATCGTAGAACTCCTCTTCCCGGCAATGTAACTCTGGGGTGGAGATTGCAGTGTGGGGCCGGAGGTTGTCGCCCCCAACTGGAGAAGCCTCCCTACCGCTGAGGTGTCCCTCACGTGGTTTGCCCTCTCTCATCTCCGCCCCTCCTACAAGACTCGATGTGACCTCCTCTTTAAGTCCTTCATTTAGAGGTTCTGGTCATCTATGGTCCAGGGAACTTCCGAGGTTGAATATCTTATAAATTATTTGTAATTTTGGTGTGATCCTGGGAGGCAGTCAGCACAGCATCTGTCTATTCCGCTATCTTACCTGCTAAGCTAATCTTGATTGTTCTTTCTCATGTGTCTGGAGCTGCTCATCAGATGGAAGCTTAGTGATCTAGAATGATTTCATCACTTATCTGGTGGTTAACAGTCTTTTGGCTATGATATCATACTTCTCCTCCATATAGCCTCCTAGTTCTCCTGAAGGCTTACTTAGTCTGCTTTATATGGTTATTCCTGGGTGCCAAGAGCAGGAAAAAATAGCAAGCTCCAAAGTTTAACTACCTTTCAGACCTCTTGCTTGTCTCACATTTGCTAATATCACATGACCAAGCCCATTTTTATGCAGGAGAAAAATGATTTAACCACTTGATTACAATAATATCAAGTCACATTGCATGGGAGCATGTGTAAAAAGATGAATATAATCTGTTGCTAATTTTTTAATTAACCACAGAGGAAACAGTGGCTTGCTAGTTTAAAGTTTTAAGGGAAAGAGGATTATGTCCTTCTTCCCTTAGATCTCTATAGATTGGGTCAGAAGTAGTGGAGATCTGAATCTGATAGAGAATAGTGATTTGAATGTGACAGTGGCTTTAATGAGGATGATTGAATAAGAACCAATAAAAAACACTAAACATGTATACCTTGTGAGTGTTAATGGTTCCTAGTGATCAAGTTTTGAAGAACTGAGTAAAAATACCATCAGAACTTCCAGGCTTCAAAGGACCATACTGGACAAGTTATGAAGCCTAGAAGTTAGGAAATACTTTAGAGAATCATGGCATAGGATAGATGGTGGGGAACCAGAGGTGGCATCAGGAGAAGCAACAGGCAATGATGACTCTTAGGGAGACACTCAAAAGCTCCTGGAACTCTAATACAACCATAAGACACTTTCATACAAAATCCTAATTGAGTTACTGAAGTTTTCATCGACCTTCATGAATAGTTACTAAAACTGTATCTAATTTTATTTAAGAAAACACAAATCAATAAATTTGGCTTTAATTGCATCCCAAATATTGTGTTTCAAAAATTGATGCCTAGAAGTAGAAATCCATATGAAAAAGAAGGACATTCCAAACAGGTTTAATGACATTAAAGAAGGCTATGAGGGGATGATGTCATAGCAATGACATCAGTTTTCAGTTTTATATACCACCATGTATCAGTGAAATCATATGGTTCTTGAGTTTTTCTGTCTCATTTATTTTGCTTAGCGTAATAACCTCAAGATCCATCCATGTTGTCACAAATGGCAGTATTTCATCTTTTCTTATGGCAGAGTAGTATTCCATTGTGTATAAATACCACATCTTCTTTATCCAATCATTTATCGAACGACACTTGGCCACCACAAATAACGCTGCAATGAACACTGGAGTACATATACCTTTACAGATAAATGTTTTCAAAAATTTTGGAAAGATACTCAAGATAGGGATTATTGGGTCATATAGTAATTCTATTCTTAATTTTTGAGGAGCCTCCATACTGTTTTCAATAGCAGCTGTATCAATCTACGTAGCCACCAACAGTGTATGAGGGTTTCTTTTCCTCCACGGCCTCTCCAACACTTGCTATTATTTGTTTTGATGATAGCCATTCTAACAGGTGTGAGGTGACATCTCATTGTGGCTTTAATTTGCATTTCCCCAATAGCTAGTGAAGTTGAGCATGTTTTTCTTATATCTGTTGGCCTTTTGTATGCCTTCTTCAAAGAAGTGTCTGTTCAGGTCATCTGCCCATTTTTAATTGGATTGTTTGATTTTTGTTGTTGAGTTGTAAAAGTTCTGTATATATTTTGGTTATCAGGCCCTAGTGGGAGGCATTGTTTACAAATATCTTCTCTTATTGGGTTGGTTTCTGCTTTGTTCTGTTCATGGTTTCTTTTGCAGTGCTTTTTCTTTCTTTCTTTCTTTTTTGCTTTCTAGTTTGCTATGGTTCCACTGATTTATTTTAGCTTTTACTTCCATTGCCTTAGAGGTCAAATGCATAAAATCCTCTTTAAACCTAAGGCACATAAATTTAGTACTTATGCTTTCTTCTATGCAGTTCATTGTTTCAGGTCTTATGTTTAGATTTTTTATCCATTTTGAGTTAATTTTGGTATATGGTGACAGATTGCAGTCTAGTTTCTTTCTTTTGCTTGTGGCTTTCCAGTTTTACCAACACCATTTATTAAAGAAACTTTCTTTTCTCCATTGTATGCTTTTGACTCTTTTGTCAAGAATTATCTGCCCATACATATGTGGGTTTATTTCTCGGTTTCAATTATATTCCAATTACTTGTGTGTCTGTTTTTTCTGCCAATACCATGCTGGTATTATTATCACTTTGTAGTACAAGCTGAAGTCAGAGAAAGAAATAAAAGACATCCAAATAGAGAATGAATCAGGAAAGGGAAACTTCCATGCTTGCTAGGACTTCCAATACTATGTTGAGTAACAGTGGTGATATGGGGCAATCCTGTCTTGGTTTTGATTTTAGAAATAAAGCTTTCAGTTTTTCACTATTCAATATAACATTAGCTGAGGATTTGTCACATATGGCCTTTATTATGTTAAAGTATTTTTCTTCTATACCCATTTCATTAAGTGTTTTGATAATAAATGGGTGTTGTATCTTGTCAAATGCTTTTTTTGGCATCTATTGATAGAATCATATTATTTTTATCTATCATTTTATTTGTGTGGCATATTACATCAATTTGCATATCTTAAACAATCCTTGTGCCCCTGGGATGGACCCCACTTAATCATGATGTATAATTTTTTAATGTATTGTGCTCAATTTGCTAGATTTGTTTAGCGTTTTTGCATCTGTAGTCATCAGATATATTGGTCTGTAATTTTGTGTGTGTGTGTTATCTTTACAAGCTTTTGACATCAGGGTAATGTTAGCCTCATAAAATGAGATAGGAAGTGTTACCTCTTTTTAAAATTTTTTGGAAGAGTTTGAGGAAGACAGGTGTTAGATCCTCTTTGAATGTTTTGAAGAATTCACCAGTAAAGCCATCTGGTCCTTGACTTTTGCTTTTGAAAGGTTTTGGATGACTGATTCAATTTCCTTGCTGTTTATCAATCTATTTAGATTTCTCACTTTTTCATGACAGCCTAGGAACACTATATCTTTCTAAGAACTTGACCATTTCTACTAGGTTATTGAATTTATGGCCTATAGTCCTTCATAGTATTCTTGCATGGTTCTTTCTATTTCTATGGTACCCATGGTAACTTCTCTTTCATTTCTGATTCTGTTTATTTGTGTCTTTTCTGTTTTTACCTTAGTGAGTCTAGCCAAGGGATTGTCAATTTTATTAATCTTTTCAAAAAACCAGTCCTGTGCTGCATTAAGTTTTTCTATTTTCTTTTTGTTCTCTATTTCATTTAGTTGTACTCTAATTTTTATTATTCTATTCCTTCTGCTGTCTTTGGGTTTCATTTGTTCTGATTTTTCTAGTTATTTAAGGTGTAATATGAGGTTGCTTATTTGGGATTTTTTCCTTCTTTCTTGGGATAGGCCTGTAATGATATAAAATTCCCTCTTATTACTACTTTCACTGCATCTCAATAATTATGATAGGGTGTATGTTCATTCTCATTAGATTCTATATATCTTTTGATCACTCCTCTTATTTCTTCTTTGACCCAGTTGTTCTTTAACAGCATGTAGTTTAACCTCCACAGATTTGTGTTTTTCCTGATTTATTTTCCCAGTTGATATCTAACTTCAAAGCCTTATGAACATAGAATGTGCTTGGTAAGATTTCAATCTTTTTATCCCTCTGTCGGATGCAACTGATCTCACAGATTCATTGCACACAAATTTTCAAATATCTAACAGTTAAGTATCGTGACTCATCATTTCCATATCTTCCCTCTCTACTGTAACCTATCGCCAGTCATGTTTGTGACTTAGTACAGTAAAGACATATTTTATTGCACCCCATGGAGGGTTAAATTTGCTGAGGCTAGTTTTATGTCTTAACATATGGTCTATCCTTGAGAATGTCCCATGTACAGTAGACAAGAATGTACAGTCTGGTGTTCAAGGATGAAGTACTGTATAAATGCCAGTTATGTCCATTTGGTCTAATGTGTCATTAAGGCTGATATTTCCTCATTGATTTTCTGTTTGGATGATCTATACATCACTGTGAATGCTGTATTTAGGTCCCCTACTTGTAATTGTGTTTCTGTCAATTTCTCCCTTTAGTTCTGTTAGTAGTTGCTTTGTATATTTTGGTGCTCCCTGTTTGCGGGCATATATATTGATCAGTGTTATGTCTTCTTGTGGTATTATTCCCTTTATCATTATGAAATGTCCATCTTGGTTTCTTGTTACCTTTTTTATCCTGAATTCTGTCTCATCTGATATAAACACGAATACACCTGCTTTTCTCTGAGTACTATTTGCTTGGAGTGTCAATTTCTACCCTTTCACTTTGTGTTTATATTTGTCCTTGTTGATATGTATGTCTCTTGGAGGCAGCATATGGTTGGGTTTAGTTTTTTTATCTAACCTGCTTTTTTATTGGTGAGCTCTGTCCATTTACACTTAGGGTGTTTATTGATATGTGAGGATTTCCTATAACCATTCTATCTTTTATTTTCTGGTAGCTCAGTGTCTCCATTGCTTCCTTACCATTTTCTTGTGGTTATTTTAGTGTGGTGATAATGTATGATTTTTCCTTTTTTCATGTTATTTGTCTCAGTTCTGGATTTTTGTTTTTGAGTGATTACCATTAAGTTTAAGTAAAAGAAAGTTTCATATATACAGTAGTCATTTTCTTTGTTTTTTTGAGCATGCTTCTTACCTCCATTTCCCTTTTGCAGGTTCAGTCCATTACGCTCTCCTTTTTACGTTTTTGTTGTCACAAGTTATAGCTACTTATGCTGTGAGTTGATATCTCAGTTGCAGTTGCAAGTTGTCTTTTTTCCTTTTTCTTTTTTTAAGAATTTTATTGGGGAATTGGGGAAGGGGAACAGCCACGTTGTTGTCCTTCAATCTTAGTTGTGGAGGGCGCAGCAAGCTCAGCTCCAGGTCCAGTCACAGCTGCTCAGCTCAAGGTGCTGTGTTCAAATAATTGTGGGTGGGCATAGCCACCATCCCATGTGGAAGTCTAACCTGGTAGCCTTGTTGGTAAGAGTACGTGCTCTATCCCCTGAGCTGCCCAGGTGGCAGCTCAGCTCAAGATGCTGAGTTCAGTCTTTAGTTGCAGTAGGCATAGCCCACCATTCAAACTGGCAGCCTTGTTCTTAGGAACACGTGCTCTCACCAGCTGAGCCATCCTGCCACCTGTTGGCATCTCAGCATCACTGACCCACGTGGGACTCGAACTTGTGACCCTATTGCTCAGAGCTCGCATTCTTGGGCAACTTCTTAACCAACTGAGCCACTGGTCTGACCCTCTTTTTCAAATGTTTTTAATCTCCTTTACCCTTTATGTTACATTTGTATATAGTGTATATAATATATAGTGCCCTATTCTGTGTGTGGGTAGCCATTTCTTGCTTCTGTCTGTCTGTTAGTCATCTTGCTCATGGTTTTGTATTATTTTGATTTTTATTTTGGGTTGAATAGCCTCTCTCAGTATTTCCTATAATGCAGGTCATGTGTTATAAAATTCCCTCATCTTCTATATGTATGGAAAGGGTTTATTCCGCCTTCATTCCTAAAGCACATCTTTGAAGGATATATTATTTTTGGCTGATGATTTTTCTCTTTTAATATTTTCAATATTTGATTCCACTACCTCCTGGTTTGTAGAGTTTCTGCTGAGAAATTTCATGATAATTTAATGGGCTTTCCCTTATAAGTTACTACTCCCTTCCTCACCCACTGAGCTGCCTTGAGAATTCTTTCTTAGTCATTAATTTTTGACAGCTTCAATATAAAGTGCCTTGGAGAAGGCCTGTTGGGGATGAGGTAATTAGATGTTCTGTTTGCTTCTTGGATTCAAGCATCCAGTTCTTTCAACAGGTTTGGGAAGTTCTTGACTATTTGTTTGAATTTACTCTCTGTTCTCTTCACTCTTTTTTCTCCTTCTTGCATGCCCATTATTCTTATGTTGTTGTGTCTGATGTATTCAGAAAGTTCTTATAGAGTTCTTTCATTTCTTTTCACTTTCAAGTCTCTTTTTCCATCTGTGTCATTTCCACATTTCTATCTTTGATATCACTGATACTTTCCTCCATCTGGTCAGCTCTATTTCCTAAGCTTGCTATTTTCCTTTCTTTCTTTCTTTTTAATTAAAGTTTATTGGGGTGACAATTGTTATCAAAGTTACATAGACTTCAGGTGTACAATTCTGTCATATGGTCTATATATCACATTGTGCGTTCACCATCCAGAGTCAGTTCTCTTTCCATCACCATATATTTGATCCCCTTTAACCTCATCTACCACTCCCTCCCCCCTTACCGTCTGGTAACCACTATTTCTTTTATTGATTTTTTTCATCTCCAGAATTTCTATTTGGTACTTTTTAAAAATTCCAATCTCTTTGGTAAAATATTCATTTCATTCATTGACTTTGTTTCTAAGTTCATTAAATTGCCTAAGTTATCTTCCCTCTCACTGTGTTTTTTTCAGAACTGCAATCTTGAATTCTCTGTCATTTAAGTCACATATTTCCATGCCTTTAAGTTCATTTTTTGGAGATTTTTCATTTCTTTTTCTGAGCTGCTTGTCATCTTGGTTATTTTTGGCAATTAATGTATTATAATTTTGCTTCTTGAACATCTACAGAAAAGGGTTCTGCAAGAGGTTGATATGAAGAGGACTTTATTTTGCTTTCCAATAGGTGTTGCTAATTTTTTTTATGTTCTCTCCTGCTGCAGCCTTTCATTTTCTCTCATGTTGTAACATTTTATTTTTTGTTGCACTCTTCTGGGTTTTCACATGGTGATGGACATTTCTTGGAAGATGGGCTTCTCCTCTGTGAGCAAGTCTCCTGGGTCTCAGGGCACTGCCTTCATGGGTGGTAGAGTTCTGAGCTTCTGTATCCCCAGTTCTGTCCCTACAAGCAGATGCAGAGCCTGTGTGTCTCAGAGGCTCTGATTGCCCTTGCAAGGATATGTCTGGAAAGGTGAGTGTGGGGTGGGCTGTGAGAGGTGGCTGGTGTGTTTGTGGTTCAAAGCAATGGTCTTCCAGCCCACAGCTGTCTCACCCTTACAGTTCCTTCCCTATCGTCAGAATTAGTTGTACTGTGTGTCTGCAGGTGTGGGACTGTCTCTCCAGTGATCAGGGCTGTAGATACTCAGTTCTTTAATCTGACACTGCTACTATTTCTTCTGGAGCCTGCTTCTAGCACTGAGTAGGTGGGGGGAGCTCTGGGAGGGTAGGGTGAGTCAGCTAGGACCTATGTCTTTGTTTTCTGCTTTCTGCTTGGCAATGTGGGCTCTCACCCTTCTGTACTTTGTCTTTGCTACAAAATCTCTGCCCTGAACACTGGGTTCAGTTGTATTATATGCTGATCTCTCAGGAAGGACAGTGGGCTACTAAAAGTGTGCCTACAGCCTGAATTCTTTCCTCTCCTGAGACGGCAGTGAGCTCTGGACTGCAGCCCGTGTCTCTGCACCTCCCCATTCTGTCTTCCCTTGCTCACCCAATTTGTTCACCTTTAGATGATTTCATGCATGGATCTCTCAGACATGCTTGTGTGTTGCTTATGTTATCCTTTGTTGAATTATAGATGTTCAATTTCATGTAACTTCCAGGGTAGATTTCAAGAAGAACTACTCAGGCCACCATTTTTGTGACCAAAACCCCTCATTTGTTTTTTTAAGTAATATAAATAAATGTAATAAAGTAGTAACTATTTAATAACAATGTACCAATGTTGGCTTATTAATTGTGACAAATGTACTAGCAAACATAAGGTATTTGTATTGTGTGTGTGTATTTCTGCTATTTTTAAATATTAGTTTCAAGTGTACAACACAGCGCAATAGTTATACTTTTTACCCTTCAAAGTGACAACCCCTCCCCCAATCCACTGCCCCACTCCCCCCAGATATCATACATATCTATTACAATTGTATTGACCCAACCCCCACACTACACTACACATCTTGTGACCATATATATATATATATATATATATATATATATATTCAATTATAGTTGACATACAAAATTATACAACATCAGCTTCAGGTGTACAGTGCAGTGATCAAGCCTCTACTCCATCTATGACGTGGTCTCCCTAACAAGACATGTGACCATCTGACACAGCGAGATTGTGGAGAAAAAGTAATCCTGGTGCACTGTTGGTGGGACTACAGATCAGTGCACTCAATCTTATTCTTTAAACTACAAGGGTATATATTCTGTATTTTATGTTAATAAAATATATTATTTTTATATATTTACCAACTATATATCTGTCCCTATATAATACATTGTTTCTTTTTCATGAGATTGAATTTCTAAAAATGGAGTCATGCTATTTATACTTTTTTTTTTAAAGATTTTTATTGGGGAATTGCAGGGAGGGGAACAGCGCTGGGGAATTGGGGGAAGGGGAACAGACAAGTTGCTGTCGTTTTGTTCTTCAATCTAGTTGTGGAGGTCGTTGCTTCACTGGCCCAAGCTGGCACCATCATGTGCTCTTCTCTGGCGAGGCAGATCAGTCGCCGGCTTCTGGACGGCCGCTCACTGCAGCTGCTGGCCGCTCATGCTGGCTGCTGGCCGCTCACGCTGGCTGCTGGCTACACGCGGTAGCCCATGGCAACCCACTGCCACAGGGACTGCAGCCTACGCCGCCGCCGGGGACTCATGGAGCCCAGTTACAGGTTGAGCTGTTGTTCAGCATCTTAGCTGTGGAGGGCAGTGTCACTGGCCCTCCTATGTGGGATCCGAACCGGGGCCCTCTGGCATCCCAAGCGAGTTCTTAACCATCGCGCCACTCGGCCGGCCCTATTTATACTTTTGTGCATTGCTCTATTTCCTACCCTTTGTGTGTTTTTCGATTCATACATATTCATATATATAATGATTCCTTAATTTTCACTTCTGTCTAGTTTCTCATTCAATTTTTGATATATACTTGATTTCTTTTCTGTTTTCTGCTATTATGGGCAATGTTGTTATTCTTATATAATATCCTCATGCAATATTTTATACATATCTTCAAAGCCCTTTTATTAATCGTAGCCCTGTGTGTAAGCCTATTTTCACTCTAAATCTTAGTCTTTCCTTTTGCAACTATTCTTATAACTCATGCTACTCTTATATAATCATTCTTGAGTTATTTATCATTTTCTTCTTCATTTTAATAACTTTTTATATTCATAATTACACCTTTGAGTATTTCTCTTCTTTATTAAGTCTCTCCCTTTTTTGGTTGCAGGAAATAAAATCAGACCTGTCTTTCATTTGAACTTTTGAAATGTACTTTTCTATATTCTGAGTCCACACCATATCATGCTGCATAGACATCATATGTTGGGCTTAGAGTTTTAGTGGAACATCTTAAAGAATTGTTTCAGGGAGAAAATACTCAGAATTAAAGTTGCAGGCCAGAGGCTGCAATCCCAGGACAGTGGGGTACTTGGGATTGAAACAATTTTGTCATATAGAAAAAAACTACCTTTATTCTCAATTTTGCTTCAGGCTGTTCTTATGGGAAAATTTACTGAAATGATCCTCTAACTAAATAGTGCATCCAAATTTCTAGGTTTAAACTGTATCCTAGGAAACTCTCATATCAGATTAATTTCCTAAGGATAGCTATATGCTTCAATTCAGATTGTAGTGGAAGCTCTGTAAGCTAATGCTTTAAGACACTAGCTTCTGACTATCCTGATGATTTGGATATTAAACTGATGTTCACATTCAGAAAAGAAATTCAAAAATGTATGCCAATTATTTTTTCTGAGTTATCTAAAATGCATTTCAGTTGGATAAAAAGCTGTGGTTGGTGTATTTTATAGTTGGTTCTTTAGCATCCCTTTTCTGCTCTTCAAAGTGATGTGTTGCTTACTTTCATCTAAGCTTATCTGCTGTATTACATAAAATATTATTAATATATCATTAAGATACATTCATGGAATGAAATGCCAGAAAATATAAGAGAATTGCACTGCTTTTTTTCATGAGGTTTCATTTCATTTCACTTTTTCAAGAGACTATGAAACTCAATTCACCATAGCTTCTGCATTACCTTCTGCCCCATGCTGTCTTCTTCTTTATTATTCCATCCTTTATCACCTAGATATAGAACATAAGAATGAAGGATTGTGGAGGCAAAAAGAGAGTGGAGACAAGAAGATGCGTTAAGATTCAGGGTAACTGAGGAGGACTAGACCTGTTCAGTTGCAACTTGTTCCAACTCACTTTTTATTTTTACCTGCACCAGTGATTTTCAAACTTTGTTTCAAAAATATCCAAGGCCCGAGGCAGAGTATTAGATTTCCAAGTAATACAAGAAAAGGGGCTCTGTGGTTTTCATTTACTAAATAACAGATCATGTTATTCATTCAGTAAATATATATTGTGTACCTACTATGTGCCCAACACAATTGTGGAGACAATGTTAAACAAGACCGACAAAGACCTAGTACATTTATTCACAGTAATTATTCCAAACTGATTACAATATTGCTTATTTCTGCAGAGTCTTGAGAAAAAAACCACCTTCTTTAACTTAGATCATGTATGAACCAAGGGCACGTTCCTGCTATTGGATTCAGATAACTGGATTCATAGTCCTAGAAGTAGGCCAACTATTGTCTTTTACCTTAGACTAGAACTTATATGTTTGCTTCCAGGTAAAACAGTCTCTGGTTCTCTAACTTTCACTTAATTATCATTGATACTACTGAAATTTTCATCTTTGTAATGCAAAATCAAATATAGTAGGGTCCCTATATAATGTTAGTATCCAGAAATAGTATGAATATCAAGCTTATAAGCTATTCACATTCAGGATTTGCCTTTGGAGAAACATAATTTAACCTCCTCAAGTATTATTGAGTAATGTTCTCTTTTTTTAAAAGATTTTATTGGGGAATTGTGGAAGGAGAACAGCGTTGGGGAATCAGGGAAGATGAACAGACAAGTTGCTGTCCTTTTGTTCTTCAGTCTAGTTGTGGAGGACATCGCTTCACTGGCCCATGTTGGTATTATCATTGCACTCTTCCTGGGTGAGGCAGTCACTCGCCGGCCATTGAATAGCCACTCATGGTGGCTCACAGCAGCTCATGAAATCTCACGCCAGCTGCAGGCCAGCCCCACTGCAACCTATGCTGTGACCAGTGACTCATGGCAGCCCAGCTCCAGTTCGAACTGTTGTTCTTTATCTTAGCTGTAGAGGGCGCAGCATCACTGGCCCTCATGTGGGATCTGAACTGGGCTCTGCTGCTCAGAGTTGGCATTCCAAGCCAACTCTTAACCAATGCACCACTTGGCCGGCACTTGAGTGATGTTCTTATAATGATATTCTAATGTTGAAAGGCCAATTTTGAAAATTAATTATTTTTAACATCATTTTTAAATGTTTAAAATATGTAATCCAAAATTTGATGGGACTTTTGGCAGCAAGAAATGTAGTAAATAATTCAGTGTCTGTTATGTTATGACATAAAGTGACACAGTGAGGTCATTTTTCACTTCTATAAATATTTTTAAAAGTAGCCTGAGGATAATTTTTGCCCCCTCCATTATATCAGTCAATCAGAGAACTGGTATCTTTCTGTGTGCAGAAATAATACATTGCCATTACTATAGCTGAAAATATTAAAATTTAAATTACATTCCACCTTGCTGTCAAGATTTTATTAACCAGGCTTAAACATACAGAAACAGAAGTATAATAAAATATAAAGTATGATAAATCACTAAGCTTCTCTGCTGCATATATGTGGAGAGAGTGTTGAATTAAAAGCTTAAATCTCCCTGCTCAAACTTGTCTCAAAGTTCCAACATTGTAGAAAAGGAAAAAAATAATTTAAATTAGTGACCAATTCTACCCTTAGAAGACATTTATTTTTCAGGCAGTAGTTATCTCCACAGTAGCACTAAAATCTATTTAAAATTTATATTCACCATGAGCCAATGAGGTGTGTACTAAAGAATTTAAGAACAGCTGTTCTAAGAACAGAATACCCAGAGTCAAACTGATTAAGGGACCAGAATTGGATCTAGATCTTAGGAGGTATCACCCTTTTCTCCAAAACCAAAAGTATAGTAGCAAAGATTAACTTACTTCTCTTCCACCCATAATCATAATGGGAAATTTTATAGTACATCATGACAAATAAACAAATAATGTCTAAGAAACTTGATAAACTGGCACTGTTCCTCTACAGCCAAATAAAATATCACTTTAATGCATAATAAGGCACAATACTTTCCTTAATACAGTCAAAATATATTTACAGAGCACCTACCATGTGAATGGAACTAATCTATTTGCCAAGAAAACAGATATGGAAGCTGAATAATAATGAATGTCAACAATAATTTAATATATATAGTCAAAGGAAGTGGAGTACAGCACAGGGAATAGAGTCAATGGAATTATAACAGCTATATGCAATGTCAGAGGGGGAGTAGATTAAGAAATTGAGTTTATCACTTTGTGAGGGGTGTAAATGTCTAATGATTACATTGTTTTGTACATCTGAAACTAAAAAAAAAAACAGGTATGGATAATAATGATAATAACGACCATCATCAGAACAGTGAGCAGCACATACAATGCTTACTATGGGCAGTCACTCTGTTAGGTGATTTAAATATAATTATTCATTTAATCTTCAAAACAGGGTTATGAGATGGGGAAATTATTACCACCATTTTAATAATGAGACATGGGAGCTGGCTTAAGTGACTTTCTCACAGGTACATATGAAGTAAGTAGTAAATTTGAGATTCAAACCCAGGCAGTCTACTTCCAAGTCTGCATACTCATGGAATTGATAGTCTAGTTGGAGGATACAGACAATAAAACATTAATGAATGCATTAATTCAAAACAATTTCAGCTGACAATATTTGTTAAAAAGAAATTAAAACAGGATAATGAGTTAAAAAGTGTCTGGGGGAAATAATGTTTCATAGACTAGTGAAAGAAGATATACATTGCATTTAACAAATATTGAGCATGAACATGGATGCAAATACTACTCTAATACTTAGGGCTCCATGGTGAAGAGCCAGACAAAGTTCCTGTCTCTATGAAGCTAAGATTATGGCAGAAGAGACAGTTAATAAATAATCCTGCAAATGAACATATAATTATAAATTAAATTCACAAATTTATAAGTTTTACAAAAGAAATGTAAAGGAGTGGGATGAGATGTGAAAAGAGGAGCTGATTTAAATTGAGATGAAGTGGTCAAAGAAAGTTTCACTGAAAAAGATCCACTTAAGATGCATCCGGAAGAACTAATGAAAGTTAACCATATGAAGAGAACATTTCACAACAAGGGGAAAGTATATGTGAAGTCACAAGGTATGATAGAGCTTGATGCTTTCAAGGAACTGAAAGAAGGTCATTAGTATTCGATCACAGAAGTCAAGGAGGGAATGGTGAGAGGTGTCAAAAGATCAAGAGGCTGCTGTGCAGAATTGGAAGAAGCACATTTAGAAGTAGGAAGACCCAGTCAGAAAAATATTTCTATAATCCTACTTGGAATTTCTCTTGATCTCATTTAAAAACAGGTGTAGGTAAGTTGGGCTTCAGTCACTCTATAAACAGCATTTGTAAGAGGTTCAAAAAGGGGAACTCTAGCAATCCTGAGCACAGAAGAGAAAGACAAAGGATAATGTTAAAGAATGTTTTATTAACTACTATATTCCCAGTGCCTGGAACACAGCAGATAGTGATATTTTGGAGCAGCAAGCTAACATGAACAAGCCTGGAGAATGTGAATGTGCCATTATTCACCAGACTGAAATATAATGCCTAGGGAGGAACACCACCCCACATTGAATTTTGAAAGAAGTTGGTCTAACTACATGTTTCCCAAGCTTTCATGAGCAAAAAGAATCATCTGGTCATCTCGGTAAAAATGCACATTCCTACTTAGTAGTTTGGGAAAATGTGCTTTTGATTTTGCAGTTCTGATAAGTTCCCAAGTGATGCGGATGCTGTTAATCTCTTGACCACACTTTTAAGCAGCATTTAACAAGGACCTAGATGATTCATATGCACATTTAAAGTTTCAGAATCACTGGTCTCAGTGACCTCTAGTTTGGCTCCTTTAGAGCCCTTGGGTTTGATAATTCTAGTAAGTAATTTTAGGAAAAATTTAAAAAGATTAGGATTATTAAATTATGTTTTCCCAAAAGGGGAGTAGTTAAAAAAATTGGTCCAAGATGAATTTGTGCAAATTCAAAGAATGACAGATTCACATATAATGAGCTATTAAGAAAAGCTGCAGACATTCTATAGCTACCTAATCTTTTTGTTTTTGGAAGAAATGATTGCTTATGACACGGACATAGTACAGCTCTGAGTTAATGGTGAAATATTTCTTTTTTCTACCATTCATCTGAATTGATTCATTGAAGTGCACAACTCAGCTCAGCTCTCTTTTCTGTGCCTATCAGGTGCTCAGCCAGACTTCCCTGTGTGCCCAATTTTGCTGCAGACATGGGTGGCTGGTCTGTAACCCATGAAGTCAGCCAGATAAGAACAGAGATGCCTTTGTCAACTGTCACTCATCTACATAAAATCACTCATAGCTAGTTGTCTGAGACTAGGGCAAACATCTATTTTCTATCTCTCGGACTAAGGAAAGTCATTCACTTTTTGTTTTATACTATGCCCTGCTCTGGAGGATCTTGTCTTTTGGTCACTTTATTTCCCTTCAGGACTGCGTTGATGTTAAATTAACTTAAATTAATTTTTCCATTAATAAAGTTGATCTAAAAAATAGTTTCTCCTAGTTTAGAATAGCATTTTATGTTTATTTGTGTAAAGTGTGGGAGTGGGCAGGGAGTTGAGGAAGTGCTTTACATAACATACAGTGTGGTCCAAAGTAGTCTCTATCTAAGTCCCTTCTTGGTCTGATAGCAACATTAGCTGTCACTCAGTTCATATCTACCATTTCACTGTCAGGGAAAATCCACAGCCTGGCACATAAATCAGGCTCACCTAAATTGCATATTGTCAAGTTCTTAACGTAACTAGCTTTTCAATGTCAATTCCCTAAAAAGAGACATCCAGAACAGTGATTCTCTAACTCTGTAGTACATTAGAAACCCAGGAAGCATTTTGAAACATCCCAGTAAGCAGATCAGACTCAAAACATCAGAATACCTGGGAGCAATGCTACCCAGAAAACCATATATTGTAATGATCTCCAGGTGATCCCAGTGTGTGTGCAAAGAAGGGTGAGAATCATTGATGAGTCTCTTATTCCTTCTCTAAGAAATGCCTGTACTTTTTAACTAGCTATTTTGAAACAAAGCTCTCAGATACATTTTTTATTGCACGTGTAGTAATTGTAATGGGGAACAAGCAGGGAAAAGGAGATAGCCTTAGACCAGTGGTTCTCAGCCATGGGTAAATTTGTCCCCCAGGGATATGTGGCAATATCTAGAGAAACTTTTGTTTGTTACAACTGGAGAGCTAAGGGGTGCTGTTAGCACCTTAGTGAATTGAGTTCAGAGTGCTGCTAAACATTGGCCCAAAATGTCAACAGTGTTAAATTTGAGAAACCATACCTTAGACAGATACAGCCTAATAGTGCCCCACAGATCTCACCTCATGGACGTTTCCCAACCTGATATAAAATTAGTGTCTGCCCTGACCAGAACAATGAAAACTCATCCACATGGATTTTACTGGCCTGACATTCGGGGTATTTTTAATGTTCATTATAAACTTATCACAACCCAGTTTTAGTGTGTAGTGTGTGTGTGTGTGTGTGTGTGTGTGTGTGTGTGTGTGTGGTTTTGGCTAGAACAGCATAGCAGTGGTACTTGCAATGGACAGGAGAATCTGCTATTGATTTGAGATCTCACTTCTATTAAAAAAAACAAAACTCATGTAAAGATGAGTGGTTCACCTCTCTCTTAATTCTCTCTCATTTATTTGTTGAAATTTTAGTGGTAGATTATATAACTCCCACCAGGCTACAAATAAGCTAGAGTCAAAAAAGTTATAGATGTGAACATATGAGCTGTCACATAATAAAGATAAAGATTTATTTCTCTGAGGATATATAGTTTAATGTAGAGATATAGTCTGCCTGAACTTGTGCAATTATTATGAGCTTTCTGTAAGTGATAGAAAACAGGCCTGTAACCAGCTTTATAAATGAGTGCAAGGCAGTTCCTAATAACTAATGCACATCACATGCAGAAAAACACTCTTGAGTCACGGTTCCTCATGGAATCAGATATTCAGTATTAATTACCAGGGAAATTTTCTTAAGTGGGAAATGTAAAATTACAGACTTAAAGATCTAAAACTATTAGCATTGTGTACACACATGGCTAGCTTAGATAGAGACATGGTCACTTCAGTATTGTGTAATCACTGAGCTCTCAGCAGAAGCCCTCTTTCAACATCCAGTACCTCCCACTTGGATGTGGTGGGTGAGGAGGGGGTAACCTCAGAAAAACCAACAAAACTGAGGAGCTCAGAAAGGGAGAAGGGTGGTGCCAAACTCCAACTTTGCTTATCACAATTTTGCCAAGGGCTGCCTCTAAATATAGCTTATGGTTAATATTTTATTGAATTATTTCTATGTGCTACTAACTGCACACAGCACTTTGCATGCACTATCTCACAAGGACTTTTTGAGAAAGGGATTATTAAGCCCATTTTACCAGTAAAGAAAACAGAAATTGGAGGAGGCCACATTATTTGCCCTAGATTATATAAACATAAAGGGATAGAATTGTTACTTTAACTTAAGTCTATCTGACTCCAAAATCCATGTGCATAACAACTGTGCTACACTGGTACTATAAAAAGAAAAAAATATATACATGTAAGAAATGCTTGTGAATTATAGAATTCTAAAACTGGAAGGGAACTAAGAGATACAGTAGTCCCATTTTTTTTAATATAAAGAAACCAGTATCCAGAGGGATAGGGTGATTTGGCTAGGGACACACAACTCCTAGTCAATTACTTCTTCTATTATACTTTCCTCAATTAAGTGTGTATTCCTTATAACAATTCAGTATCATACAGCACATAGTCCTGTAGCCCTGAACTAGGTACTAAGAAAGACAGAAGAAACAAAGATCATATTATTTCTAGTGTCAAAGTGCTTTCAATAAAATTTGGAACAAAGAAAACCCTCATGTTTTGCCCATTTTACAGTACTCCTAAATAAGGTCATATGCCATACACTGTGTTTATAAACACAGATGAAAAATGGAGAAATGCTATGATCAGAGCAAAGGGCAATAAATAAATGCTTCTTAAAAGAGGTAGATTCATTTTCTTCACTTGAGGCCTCTTGGTGAGAACAAGAAAGAATTTGCCACACCCAAAGTCACCTCCAGATATGTGAGGTCAGGCATAACGATGTTGGTGAGACATGGAGAGTCCTACTTATTCATTTACAGGCCACATATTCTAGGACAAATTATTTTACCTTCATGTCTTGGTTTCTCTGTAGTGCATAACAAGTTCATCTTACTTAGCGAAACTTACAAGGGCACCGACAGGATTATAAGTAAATGTTTGCAAGGTACTTAAAACAGCATGAACCAAAGTTCCATTCAATAGAGAAAACACTATAATTACACAGAAGTAACTGCTTTTCAAAAATTTTTGATTAATCCACTTTTTAAATTCTACAACATCACTGCAGGACATTAATGTTATACCTTTTGCAACTGCAAAGTTTAATAAAATGTATTTATTGATTTTCTAGTATGTAAAGTTTACATAGTTCTCACTAAAACTAGATCTTATACTTTATAAAGTTTTTGATTAGCCACAGAGTTTTGATGAACTTATAATTCCAGATTCTATGTGTGAATTTTTACATATTGTCCTGCCTCCATTATGCAAACTACATATATAGTGGAATCAGAAAGAAATAAAAAATTGAAAATGACTTTGTTAGGAATGTAGAAATTTGAATACAGGTCACAGACTGTGTATTTTAGTCACAATCATTTTGTGCCTTTCCCTAAAGTTGTAAGGACACAATAATTTTTAAACTGAAAACAGGAAAGGAATTCAGAAGGAACTATTATTTCCCAGGGTTGTGGGGTTAATCTTCCTAGTGGTCTTCTACATGGAAGACCTCTATTCCTTATTTCCTCAAACCATGGGAAAAGGACATTCAACCTCTCAGCATACTTCTAGCAGGCTGAGAACAGAGAATAGAGAGTGAAAATTGGGTTAAGAGAGTCTATGAAGATTAGAAGGTTCTACTATGATTATATTGTCAAAAAATACTATAGAGATGAAATAGTCTAGGTGAATGTACTATTTTATTGGGAGTATGTTATCATGGTAAGTGGAATAAGAAAAAGAAAGGTCAATTACCTTTATCAGTACTCCAGAGTAGGATTCCTTAGGAGTCCACAAAGCCTAAATCCATCCTTACAGTCAGATAATAAAAAAGAAATGATAGCTTTTAGGCAAGATAAAAAGAAGTGTATAATAAGGCATCATGTAGTTTAGACACGTAGTTCCATACGATGAGGAAACTAAGCTCAACACAAATGACAATAGTGAACCAAGGTTAAAGTACAACAGAAAGACAATTCACAGTTTGATTGCTTTATAAGAAAGGTATGTCTCCAACTGAGCAATACAAGGCTATACACAAATACAAACAGACAGAGATATATGAAAGATAAAAGTGGAAGGACAGCAGCAGCTACAACAATCGCAATAGCTGTAGTCAAAACAGAATTCTTGATGCATTTCAAACTGGACTAAATAAGTACAAAGGGAGCTTGAGAGGCCCCCTACAGTGAACATACGTCTAGAGCCATTATTTTCAGATGCTAGACTCAAAGGACAACATCTCCAAGATCAATAGAAACACATCCAGTTTAGTAGAGATTTAGCTTTAAAAGAAGCCCACTGAGCAAAGAAGGTTTATTCAATATAAGGTGCTGACACCATTGTTTGACTATTTGTTAGAAAATAGGAAGTCAGTTCATTGAAGCCTCACACTAAAATTATTTTTGATGGATTTAAGAGTGAATCATGTTTTATAATATTTTATGTCAACTATAAGTGAATATATATATAGTCATGGTACGTGGAGTATAGTGTGGGAGTTGAGTCAAGGGATTTGTAATAGATATGTATGATATTGGGGGAAATGGGGTGGCGGATTGGGGGAGGGGGGTTGTCACTTCGAGGGGTTAAAAGTATAACTATTGCGCTGCATTGTACAGTTAAAACTAATTCTAAAAAATGTGTATTTCATAATAAAAAATAAATTAATAAAAAAATTAAACCATAAAAGAGCTAGAAGAAATCATGAGTAAGTGGTTATCTGTTTTCTTAAAGTGGAAAACCTTGATAAGCATAAAAGGAAAGGTAGAAATGAAAAGGAAAATGGTAATGCATTTAAATACATAAAACTTTATAACAAACTGGGAGACATTTCCAACATAGATTAAAAAGGATTAATTGTCCTCAATATATGCAGAACTTTAAAAAAATCAATAATGAAGTAATAAATACTTTCACTGGCATAATGAACTAAGTCAGGAGTTGGCAAACTATGGTCCATGAGCCAAATATGGCCCACAGTCTGTTGTTTTAAGTAAAGTTTTATTGAAACACAGCCATGACTATTCATTTATGTAATGTATACTGGCTACTTTTGCACTACAATGGCAGAGTTGAGTAGTTGTGACAGAGACCTTTTAGCCTTAAAGTCTGAAATGTTGCCCTTTACAACAAGTATTTGCCAATGCCTGAACTAAAGAGTTGAACAGAGAATTCACAGAAGAGAAAAGGCAAGTGGCCAATCTATTTATAAACATATATTTGATCTACTAGTCATCAAAAAATTCAATCACAAAAATAAGACACCAGCGTTCACCTATCAAACTCACAAAGGTTCAGGGAAAGGTGTACTATCAACTACCGCTGAATGGAATGTAAATAGGCAAACTCTTGGCGATATTATGGCAATATGTACCAAAAGCTTTGCAAATGGTTATAACCCTTGGGCACAGTAATTTTACTGCTAGGATTTTGTCCTGAGGAAATGAAAGATATGCAAAAGTATCTATGCATAAGGATATTCCTGTAAACATTAATAACAGTACGAAACTGAAAAATATATATTTTAGAAGAATCTTTTAATGACATGGAAAATATTCACAATAGAATTTTAAGAGGAAGAAAAAAAATCCAGAGTAGGGCAACCCAGCTTGATCTCAAACCTTGTGTTCTGCTGCAGTTCAGACATATTGATTCTCATCTGACAACTTGTGGGGTGAATCCTACCAGAAGTATATTGCATGGAAGAATGAAGAATTTTCTTAAACAAAATTTATCTTAAGGGAAAAGGAAATTACACAGAACAAATTTGACCAAGAATGACAACTTAACATAAAACAAGGTCTTTGTCATAGGAGACTTCTATGAGTCTTTGTCCCTCCACCATGAAGTGGGAACAATAGCACTGTCCTTGCCTCACTAACCAGGTTTTGAGTCTCAATTAAAATGGTATATGTTAAAATGCTTTGAGAACTTCCACGTATATGCAAATACTATGTTGGTCTCATTAGTTTAAGTGATCAGAGGCAATTCCTCAGAAACTTAATTCATGAGATGGGTTTGTTTATCATTAATTGCTGGTGTTTTTTTCAGCCATGTCAAATACAATGCAGTTAATTTGACTGAGATGAAGGCTTTTGATACTGTTTTAGGTGGAACAGGTTTTCTTACAAGGGGCTTAGTTTTTAATTTCCAATAAGGTTGAAAGGCAAATATTTAAGAACAGTGAGGCTTCTAATGTAGCCCAGTTAATGCTTCAGTGTTTCATTACCTCCATTTGTTATAATACTGCTTTTATTAATATAGTTATCTCCTTGTCTCATGCTATCATACCAGCCATATGTGCATGTGTTTAAAATTAACTTCTATAATCATTTCATTTTCACAGGAGCCTTGCATCTTTTTTTCTTTTATGCTTAATTGGACTACATACTTACCACTGCTACTACATCCTCTTGCTTACCTCAGTGCAGAATGCAAACATATTGATGCTTTTCTTTAACTATTAGGATAGTTGGGAAGGCAGTAATAAAAATAATTTAGCATTCACTGTTAAATTATGGTCGTGCATCCAAAATGTACCTGTCCAAAATTGTCTAACATCAAATTGATGGAGACAACATAAAGGTGATACTTTCTCTCTTCTATGTGACAACTATTCTTCTTGTTACCCATGCTTCAAACATCGGGAATATATTCAACTCTAAAATTGCCTATATCCTCTCCAAATCATGTTATTTTCCCCCTTGCTTCTCATTTTCCACTGCTATCATTTTAATCTAGTTGTTCTAAAATTTTAGTGTGCATTAGAATCACATGGAGGGATTATTAAAACAGACAACTGGGCCCATCCTCAGAATTTCTGATTTAGTAGGTCTGGGATGAAGCCCAATAATTTGTATGTTTAAACAATCCCAGGTGGTGTTGATGCTGCAGTCTAGAGACCACACTTTGAGAACAGCCTTAATCCACTCCCTCCGAATTACTGTTAATAGACTTCTAACATTTAGTCCTGCTTTAATCTGCTGAGCATGTCTCCTCCATACAGAAGATAATAGCAGTCACAAAAAAGCTCTGGAGTCAGACTGAACTTGGTTTGAATTGTTATGTACTACATGATCTTGGAAAAATTATACAGTATCTCTGACCCTCATTTTTTATCTAAAATATTGGGTGATAGTATATATTTCATAACATCATTGTAAAGATTGAATGAGATAATTGATGTAAAGCACTCAGAACAATGCTTGCTACATTGTAAGAGCTCAGGAAACTATAACTACTATCATTATTTATCAAAGAAGTAGTCTTAAAATATCTCTATGCTAAGAGCTGTACAATGGTCAAGAGCTGAAAATGGTTTTGATCAAGTAAGGCCATTGAAAACATATTTTAATGAAATAATGAAGGATATGCACAGATGTTTCTGTAAAGATGTGTATAGTGGAGTTAGGTATAATAGTACAAACTGGAAATGCATGCCCAAATATAATATAGTTGTCAAATAAATTATGGAATGTTAGTAACAAAGAAATGTTATGCAACCATTAACAAAGATAAATAGTGTAGCAGAGTGGCTAGTATGCAAGCAAGGCTCTGAGCAAGGCTGTCTGGAATCATAATGCCAGCTGCCCTACTTACAAGTCCTGTGACCCTAGATACGTTCAAGTGAATGCAAACTCACTTGCTACTAGTCCCCCCTTGACTTTCACACTATCTTGGATTGTTCAATCTTCTGTTTTTTTCCTGAGAGCAAATAATAGCCTTGTATCTCATTCCTAGTGACATGATCTTTGTTGTGTTCTTTGGTACAGAGCCTCTTCCTTGACACTTCTTCCCATTAGGCCATGACTGCTGGCATCCTGTTTTGCTCTTGGAGGTCCTTCCCTTCCCAGAAAGTACAGTCTGTTTTTTAGCCTTGTATTAGTTATCTATGCTATGTAGCAAATTCCAACAAACTTATCAGTTTAAAAAAATGCACATTACTATATGACCACTATATTATAATTTCCATGTGTCAGAATCAGGAGTGCAGGCACAGCTTACCTGATAGATGGATGTATACACACACACACATTTGTATAATTTGCCTGGAATTAGATATCAGATTCATTTATTTAGAATAATCTTTGAGACAATATAATAAATATCCTGCTCCTCAAAAACTTTTCACCTTATGGTTGTAGTATTATTGATGTTCTTTGACAGACCAGTTATTAAATTGGTGGATGAAAAATGGAATTTTTGAAATTTTGTTTGTTTTCTACATTTATGAGTTGCTCTTCTAGTATAAAAAAATTTCTGTTCTCCCCCACACTACTTTTGTGTGATTGTGAATATTCCTATGAAGTCATGGATTTTGTAATTTAGTGTATCATAAGTCATTGCCATCAATTTTTATGATCAATTTTCCCCCAAAATTTGGCCACTGAGAGCCTCACCATGCTGGCTTCATTATTTTGCCATATTCCCTCAATTTTGAGCACTTCATTACTTTCGGTCATGGATGTTTGTTTCAAGCTCACCTTGTATTTTGCCTGGAATTAGATATGTCTCCAAAGATCACTGACTTCTTGTGGTAAGTGATATTTGGAAATGAAGATCTGACTGGCAAATGTGCTCATTGCTTCTTGAGAAGATACCCCATTATTATTCACTAGATTTCCCTTAAACCAGCTATGCTTTTGTATGCACATATGTAACTTCTCACTGCACTCATTGAAAATAAAAAAAACCGGGCCGGCCGAGTGGCACGATGGTTAAGAACTGGCTTGGGACGCCAGAGGGCCCCGGTTCGGATCCCACATATGAGGGCCAGTGACACTGCCCTCTACAGCTAAGATGCTGAACAACAGCTCAACCTGGAGCTGGGCTGCTGTGAGTCACCGGCGATGGCGTAGGCTGCAGCCCCTGCTGCAGTGGGTTGCCATGGGCTACCGTATGTAGCCAGCAGCCAGCGTGAGCGGCCAGCAGCCGCAGTGAGCGGCCGTCCAGAAGCCGGCGACTGATCTGCCTCGCCCGGGAAGAGCGCAATGATGGTGCCAACTTGGGCCAGTGAAGCAACGTCCTCCACAACTAGACTGAGGAACAAAAACGACAGCAACTTGTCTGTTCCCCTTCCCCCAATTCCCCAGCACTGTTCCCAGCCCCCCAATTCCCCAATAAAAATCTTAAAAAAAAAAGGAAAATAAGAAAAACCTGGCTGAAATGCCTAGGGGAAAAAGTGCAGCAATATTCCCTATTTCACTCCCAGGAATTCTGAACCTAGTGATGGAAGAAACAGATGGAAGAAGAAGAAATACAAAGGGAGACAGAGGAAAAAAGAGATGTGTAAATGTGAACATAATTATTCTGGTGTACCCCAGGTCTCTGTTTTCTGACATCATCACTACCTGCAGTGTTTCCTAGGTGATCTCATCTTAGCTACATAGTTCTACAGATTGTCCATATTTCCAGGACTGAACACTCCCCAGATATTTAGATGTGAGTGTCCAACTGCCTCTTTCCCATCACGATGTCAGCATGCAATAGGCGTTCAAACATTCGTGTCCAAATCAATGCATAATTCCCCATCTCTTGACCACCCCATCACAGCATATATAAAAATCTTTCACTTGTTTCTCAAGCTTCAAGCCTAGGAAACATACCAAATTCTCTTTTCCTCTCACTTCCCACATCCAATCCAACATGATTCTTAGCAGCCCCATCTCCTAAATTAACCCTAAATCTGAACACACTTAACTCTCTCCACTGTTAAAATCCTATTTCAAGAGACAAATATTGGACTGTCAGAAAAGTCATGTTGTATTTTTTTCTGTTCTTCATTGCAAAAATGCGTCATGACTTTTCCGACAACCCAATAGAATGCTTGTGATCCAAAATTTTATTACCATTATCATTCACCTGAAATGCTTCAGTGTTCACATAAAGTTCTTTAGCCACACAAAAGATAGCATATTAATTTATTTATTTTAGTTTTCATTTAAAAGTGACATTTAATATTATTTATATTAGTTTCAGGTATACAACATAGTGAGTGGTTAGACATTTATATAATTTACAAACTGATTCCCCTGATTAGTCTAGTACCTACCTGGCACTATATACAGTTATTACAATATTATTGTCTATAGTCCCTTTGCTGTACTTTACAACCTTGTGATTATTTTGTAACTACTAATTTGTACTTCTTAATTTCTTCACCTTTTTGACCCAGCAACCAACCACCCCTCCATCTGGCAACCATCAGTTTGTTCCTATATCTATGAGTGTTTCTGTTTTGTTTGTTCATTTCTTTTGTTTTTATGATTCCATATAAAAGTGAGGTCATATGGCATTTGTCTTTCTCTGTCTCATTTTTTACCTAGCATAATACCTTCCAGATCCACCCATGTTGTTGCAAATGATAAGATTTCATTATTTTTTATGGCTGAGTAACATATCATTGTACGTATGTAACATGTCCTCTTTATCTAATAGTCTACTGATGGGCATGTAGGTTGTTTCTAAATTGTGGGTATTGTAAATAGCACTGCAGTGAGTATTATTGACGATAATCTCTATATTGTAATTTAAATCCCCATGATAATGTTGTAACTACCTATTTGTATGTGTTAATCCCTTCATCTTTTTCATCCAGCACCCAGCTCCCCAACAACTATCCCCTCTGGCAACCTAACTGTGGTTTTATTTTCCACTTCTTTGATGATTAGTGACATTGAGTATCTTTTCATATGTCTGTTGGCCATCTGTAAGTCCTCTTTGGAGAAATATCTATTGAGCTCCTGCCCATTTTTAAATTGGATTGTTTGAGTTTTGTTGTTGTTGTTATCACTGTTGTATTTAGTTGCATGAATTCTTTATAAATTAAGGATGTTAACCCCTTATGAGGTTGTCTCCCACTCAGTAGGTTGTCTTTTCATCGTGTTGCTTATTTCTTTTGCTATGCAAAAACTTTAGTTTGATGTAGTCTCATTTGTTTATTTTTGTTTTTTTCCTTTGCCCAAGGAGATATATTGGAAAAAAATATTAATAGCAATGTCAGAGAGTTTACTGCCTAGGTTTTCTTCTAAGAGTGTTATAGTTTTGGGTCTTACATTTAAGCCTTTAATCTATTTTGATTATGGTGTAAGATGGTGGTCTACTTTCATTTTTAATGCAGGTATCTGTCCAGTTTTCCCAGATACATTTGTTGAGAAACTGTCTTTACCCCATTGTATATTCTTGCCTCTTTTGTCTTAGATTAAATGACCATATAGGCGTGGGTTTATTTTTGGTCTCTCTATTGTGTCCCATTGATCGAACTGTCTGTTTTTATGCCAGTGCCATGCTATTTTATTTATTATGGCTGTGTAGTATAGTTTGACATCAGGTAGTTAGATACCTCCCACTTTGTTCTTCTTCATCAAGATTGCTGTGAATATTCAGGATCTTTTCTGGTTCCACATACATTTTAGGACTATTTGTTCTAGTTCTGTGAAAAATGCCATCAGTATTTTGATAGGGATTGCATTGAATCTATAGATTGCATTGAGTAGTACATTTTAACTATATTAATTCTTCCTATCCATAAGCACGGTATACACTTCCATATATTTGTACCTTCTTCAATTTCTCTCTTCGATGTCTTATAATTTTCTGAGTACAGGTCTTTTACCTCCTTGGTAAAATTTATTCCTAGGTATGAAGTCTGACAATTAGGGTCACAGATATTTGAAAAAAAAGTGCTATAAATCTCATTGCTGAATATCACTATAGTCACCTTTAAAGTACTTACTCCCTTTAGGATGCTATGCACCGATGCCAGCACCTAGTCCAACCTTCAAAACAATTGTGGAACTGTTTCTAGAATGGCCATCAAAGCTGCAGTTGTATAATATTACCCTTGATGTTCTGAATGTCATCAAAATGTCTTCCTTTCAATATTTCCTTTATCTTCAGGCAAATAAATAAATTATTGGGGACCAGATCAGGTGAGTAGGGAGGGTGTTCCAATAGTTATTTGTTTACTGGCTAAAACTTCCTCACAGATGGTGCCGCATGAGCTGGTGCGTTGTCATGATGCAAGAGCCATAAATTGTTGGCAAAAAGTTTGGGTTGTTTACATCTAACTTTTTCATGCAGCCTTTTCAGCACTTCCAAATAGTAAACTTGGTTAACTGTTTGTCTAGTTGGTACAAATTCATAATGAATACTCCCACTGATATCAGAAAAAAAATTGGCAACATCGTTTTAACTCTTGATTTGGACTGATGGAAAATTTTTGGTCATGGAGAACTGGCTGACTTCCATTGTGCAATTTGACACTTTGTTTCAGGGTCCTATTGATACACCCATGTTTCATCACCAGTGATAACATGGCCCAAAACATCATCTTGCCTCTCCAAAAAGTCTTGGCAAACTGAAAGTCCCCTTTGCTTTTGTTCATCGGTGAGCTCTTTTGGGGCCTTTTTTTTGCACACACCTTTCTCATGCCAAGATTTTCAGTTAAGATTTTCCTACCTGTTTCTCTATCGATGTTTACTTTATCTCCTATGCTACTCACAGTCAGCTGATGATTTTGACACACAATTCAATGAATTTTTGCAATGTTTTCATCAGTTCTGCTTATTACTGGCCATCCCATCGCTCTTCATCAGTAACACGTTCTCTCCCCTCAGAAAAGCATTTAATCCATTTGTACACTGCTGTTTTTTTCATGGCATTATCCCCATAAACTTGGACTAACAAGTACCTGATTTCACTTCCACTTTTGCCAAGTTTAACAAGAAATTTAATGTTTGTTCGTTGCTCTAATTCAAGCTAAGAAATTCTTGCAAAGACACAGAAACCACGCAACAATAATGAACATCACTCAGCAAGATGACACCATACATCGACACAAACACAGCTGTGAGACACTGATATACCAAGGTTATGAAACCTTACCAGCTGTTTGTACAGTGCTGCCAATGTAAGTGCATGTTGGCAAGTTCATAAACTTAATCATCAGACATTGTTTTGTTTGTATGCAATTGTAAATGAAATAGTTTTCTTAATTCGTCTTTCTGATAGTTTGTTATTGGTGTATAGAAATGCAACTTATTTCTGAATATTAATTTTGTGTCCTGCTACATTACTAAATTCATTTATCAGTTCTAATAGTTTTTTGGTAAAACCTTTGGGGTTCTCTCTGTATAGTATCATGTCATCTGCAAATAATGACATGTTTACTTCCTCTTTTTTCAATGTGGATGACTTTTATTTCTTTTCCTTTTCTGTTTTCTATGGCTAGGACTTCTAATACTATGTTTAAGAAATGTGCTGAAAGTGGACATCTTTGTTTTGTTCCTGATCCTACAAAACATTCTTTAGCTTTTTCCCATTGAGTAAATGTTAGCTGTGACTTTTTGTTATATAGCCTTAATAATATTGAGGTATGTTCTATCTATTTCCACTTTGCAGAGAGTTTTTTTCATAAATGGACACAGGATTTGGTAAAATGATTTTCTGCATCTATTTATATGATCATATAAATTTTTGAAAGATTTATGCTGAAATATATCTAACATACAATATTACAGTAGTTTCAGGTGTACATCATAGTTATTCCACAGTATCAAACTGAGTTATTACCACATTAGTGAGTATATTCCCCATGCTAAAGAAGTCATCACCAAAAGTCCAGCAACCATCTGACCCTATGACACCATCACAATATCATTGACTATATTTTTATGCTGTACATTACATCTCCAAGATATATTTTTTAATATCTGGAACTTTAAACTCTTATTTTTCGTTATATTTTCCCTCACTTTCTATTTTTTAAATTAGAGTTGACATTTTATATTAGTTTCAGGAATACAGCATAGTGGTTAGGCATTTATATAATTTAAGAAGTGATCCTCATAACTATTACCCACCTGGCACTATACATAATTCTTACCATTTTATTGATTATATTCCCTATACTTTTATCCCCATGACTATTTTGTAACTACCAATTTGTATTTCTTAATCCCTTCACCTTTTTCACTTTGCCCCCAACCCTCCTCCCATCTATCACCTTGATAGATCTAGTACCCATCTGACACCAGACATAGTTATTACAATATTATTGACTATATTCCTTATGCCATCCCTATGTTCCATGACTACTGTGTAATAAATAAATTTGTACTTCTTTATACCTTCCCATTTTCACTTTCCCCCAATCCCACTCCCATCTAGCAACAATTGAAATGTTCTCTGTATCTATGCATTTGTTTCTGTTTCATTTTTTTGTTTATTTTGTTCTTTAGATTCCACATAGGTATCTTTAGATCTATTCACGTTGTCACAGATGGCAAGATTTTGTTCTTTTCTATGGCTGAATAATATTTCATTGAATATATATATCACCTCTTTATCCATTTATCCATTCAGCAACACCAAGGTTGCCTTCATATCTTGGCTTATGTAAATCATGTTGCAATGAATATATGAATGAGCACATCCCCTGGAAGTAGCATTTTGGGTTTGTTCAGATAAATACACAGAAGTGGGATTACGAGACCCTTCTTTGTCTTTTGTTATAGTCTTTTTTTAAAGTTTATTTTCTCTGGTATAAGTATTGCTACTCCAACATTTTTATTGTTTGTTTATTTGTTTCCATTTTTATGAAATATTTTTCCATCCTTTGACTTTCAGTCTGTGTGTGTCTTCCGATCTGAAGTGAGTCTCTTGTAAGGGTCTTGTTTTCTTATTTATTCAGCTCCCCTATCTTTTGATTTAATCCACTTCTATTGGAAGTAATTGTTGATAGGTATGTAGTTTTTGCCATTTTATTATTCATTTTTAAATTTTTCTTCATCTTAAAGAATAATCTTTCCTGTAATAATCATCCCTGTAATAATCCTTGTAATACTAGATTGCTGGTTATGAACTCCTTTAGCTTTTTCTTGTCTGTGAAGCTCTTTATCTGTCCTTCAATTTTAAATGATAGCCTTGCTGGGTGGAGGAGTCTTGGATGTAGATCCTTGCTTTACATCATGTTGAGTATGTTGTGACAATCCCCTCTGCCCTGCAAAGTTCCTGTTGAGAAATCAGCTGATAGTATTATGGGAGCTTCTTTGTAGGTAACTAACTGCTTTTCTCTTGCTACTTTTAAGGCTGTCTCTTTATCTTTAACATTTCCCATTTTAATTATGATGTGTCTTGGTGTTGGCCTACTTGTGTTCATCTTGTTTGGGAATCTCTGCACTTCTTGGGCTTGTATACTTTCTTCTTTTGCCAGGTTAGCGAAGTTTTCTGTCATTACTTCTTCAAATAGGTTGTCAATTCCTTCCTCTCTCTCTTCTCCTGCTATTCCTATAATATGAATAGGAATACATGTGAGGTTGTTCCACAGGCCTCTTAAACTCTCCTCAATATTTTGGACTCTTTTTTCTCTTTGCTGTTCTGATTGGGTGTTTTCTGCTACTTTATCTTCTAAATCGCTGATTTGATCCTCTGCTTTATCTAATCTACTATTTATTCTCTGTAATGTACTCTTCATCTCAGTTATTTTATTCCTTATTTCTGGCTGCTTCTTAATTATGTTTTTTTATCTCCATTTTTATATTTTCTATCATTTGTTAAAGTTCTCCTTGAGATCACTGAGCATCCTTATAACCAGTGTTCGGAACTCTGCATCTGGTAGATTACTTATCTCCATTTTGTTTAATTCATTTCCTGGAGCTTAGTTCTGTTCTTTTATTTGGGACATTTTTTTGTCTCCCCATTTCGGCTGCCTTCCTGTGTTTGTTTTTATGTATTAGATAGGGTTGTTATGTCTCCAAGTCTTAGTAGACTGACCTTATGTAGTAGGTATGATGCAGGGCTCAATGGCACGATCTTCTTGGTAACTTGAGCCATGTACTCCAGGTTTTTCCCCTTGAGCCACAAAACTCTAGTACACCTTGAAGAGTTTCTCACTAGGTATTTTATTTCCTATCTTCTGAAATTCTTCCTTGTTAGGCCAACATCTCGTAATGCACCAGTAACAAATATGCTTGGAGATCTTGACCAATTCAAAAAAGAGAATCCCAGTCTATAACCCAGTTAGAATTATCTTTCTTAGTTTCAATTTCTTTTCTGAAATATGTGCCCCTTTCCCAAGGGTCTGGGCATCAGGGATGTCTTCATATTTCAAGAGAGGACTTATTGCAAAACACATGGATATGTGGCTTTATTTTCATAAACACATCAGTATAAGCAACATTCAATTTAATTGAAGAGGAAAAATATAGTTATATCCAGAAAGCAACAAAGAACTCATTACCACACAACCAGTATTTTATTAAGCTAAAGAATTGTGTAAGAGCTGTGGACAGATGCCATAAAAATTTACCTCTGTTAATGAAATTACAGAAAATATAAAAAGACTAACTGTTTCCATTCTCAACCCTTAGAAAGATGAATATCTAATATTTCTGAATAGTTACTTATTTAATATCTAGGAATATTTATTCTCCTCATGGATAAAAATGTTCAGAGGAGATTCACATGTCAATTGGATAGAAACATCATTATAATATACTGAGAAACTGTGCTGTTAGACAACTTAGTAAGCATAGGCAAAATGGATCTTGGCCTCTGTAACTTTTCACTCTAATGATACTAACTATACTTATAGCCACAATTAACCATCAATTTATCTTGTATTCTTTTAGTTTTCACTTAAAAAAGCAATTATGAAAGCAAGATGACTGACATGGTTAGTAAGAAAAATGGGACAATTACTTTCCCTTCTCCAAAATATATTTCACATAAATATCAGTGTTCCAGGAGAGCTTTAGTAGTTGCTAAATTTAAAGAGAAAGAAAAACAGAGTTTAACAAACTTGAACAAATTTTCTTTTTACAAGATTTCTCAGAGCATTTTCTCTATTAATATGAACTATGACTCCAAAAAAAGGATATCATATGTAACATTTGTCAAGGCTATTTGTCCTTTTTTTATGCAACTCTCTCCAAATAGAGTCTATAAAATGCAATGCTGATAAAATATTAGAAGCTATTTATTTTTAGAAACTATGGGTATCATCACAAGGTTAAAAATATGGTCAAGTAACATGTGTTTTGAATGTTCTCACATATAATATGTTCTCTAACATAAATACATGCAATGCTTTAAGTACTCCACCTCAGTAAGGAATTTTTTTTCTTTGCAGTCTTTGGCACTAATTATTTCTTGACTCTCTCAGGTGTCATAACTTTCTTTAGAAGTAACGTAGTTTAGTACATAACAGCATACTGTGGTGGAGAGATAACTAGCAGTGGATATAGAACACCAAGAGTTTTAGTCCTAGATATAAAATTTTAGCAAATAACAATCTCCCTGAGCTTCAATTCATTCAACTATGAAATAAAGAGACTAATACAAGCTAACATAAATTGACTTACATGTTAATTACAACATTGTATATATATATATATATATATATATATATATACACACACACACACATATATATATATATATATATATATATATATATAGTGAGAGGCGGAGAGAATACTCTAGGGTAAAACTATATATTCACAATATGACTCAACATAATTGTGGTTATACCTTTGTTGTTTCAAATATTTTTTATGACAAACAGCATCAGTATATCTTTAAAATATTTAAAGTAATGTGATTATATTCAAAATAGTTATTATACAATATTAATATTTTTTGTTTTTCTTACAATGACTTTGTACATAAGATATCTTCTACTTCTCTCTTCCTCCTCTGTCATGTACAATCAATCTGCTGGCATCATGCTGAAAATGAGGTCATTTAAGTCCTTCACTTTGTTCTATAGTTTGCTGACTATATAAATGAGAAGTAGTATATTTCAAGTCCAACCCAGTGTGTCATTTAAACAATTTGAAAAATCTTTCATCTACATACATTCTTTGCATATACTTACTTTGAGAGAGTTATACATATCTACTGAGTTTCCCTGAAAATAAGACCTAGCCAGAGAATAAGCCATAGCATGATTTCTCCAGGATATGGAGGGCACACACCCCTTACATAAGGGTTTTATGACCTATTTCAGGAAGAAGGGTGCCTTTTCCACAAACTCCTTCAGCTTAAAATATTCAATATGTCAAGGTGCCATATTTTTGCTCCTAAAATCATGTTATGACTTATTTTCCAGATAGGTCTTATTTTCAGGGAAACAGGGTAGTAAGTAATCTAAAAATTCTCTTGCAGGCTTATAAGGTCAGATAATTAAGTTCGTGAACTCAACCTAGAAAAAGTGCTACATACCTCATTGCTGAATATCATTATGGTCACCTTTGAAGTACTCCCCTTGGGAAGCTATGCACCAATCCCCGCACCTAGTCTACCCTTCAAAGCATTTTGGAACTCTTTTTCTGGAATGGCCATCAGAGCTCTCATCGTATTAATCTTGCTGTCCTGAATGTCATCAAAATGTCTTCCTTTCAATATTTCCTTTATCTTCTGGTAAAGAAAGAAATCATTGGTGAGTGGAGAGGGTGTTCCAATACAGCTATTTGTTTACAGCTAAAAACTCCCTCACAGACAGTGCTCTGATGCATTGCTGTGATGCAAGAACCCTGAATTGTTGTGAAAAGTTCAGGTTGTCTGTTTCATGCAGCCTTTTCAGCACTTCCAAAAGTAAACTTGGTTAAGTGTTTGTCCAGTTGGTACAAATTCATGATGAATAATCTTTCTGATATCAAAAAAGGTTAACAACATTGTTGCAACAAGTTCATGAACTTAATTGCCACACCTTGTACAGCAAGTCAAATTTGATTTTTAGAAACTGAGATTCATTCATGATATAAGTTTGCCAAGGTGACCCAGCAAGATAGAGATGAGACCAAAACTCAGAACGCTAACTTTCTAACCTGGTTCCCTCTAATTGTACAGGCACCTTTCTTAATGCAATAAGACTTCAACAATACTGGTTAATATTTCCTGGTGCTAAAATGGTAATTAGGTATTTAATTCATCTAAACCGATGTCTCTGATGATAATGCATCTGTCAGTGTAAGTATAAGGGAGCCAGCTTGGTACTGGTGCATAGTTTCTCAGTCATGTCTCAGGAAGTCCTTGTGACATCAGGGATAAGATCAGATTTTCAATCAGGCTTAAACTGTGCTGCCCTTTTGTCAGCACACATTAAAATGCACTTAGACTGACCTTCCAAGGGACAAAGTAAAAGCATCCTCAAAGGAGATTATTGAGAGTTTCAGGGATCGCTCTGAAGAATAAATCTGAACAATAATTACTGGATACTTATAATGGGCTCACATAATATTTAGATATTCAGTATGGATTTTGAAAAGGATCTTAAAATGCATGGATGGTGTGTACACATTGTTTAGTATGCATGTTTGCTGAGAAGGAAAAAGTGTGTATGAGAATATCATAATTTATAAGTGACTGAAATGAATCATGAGCTATCCATAATTACACTGTGAGAGAACTCTGTAAGAAAAGCCACATCTTAGACATCTTTGAATCACTATCACTATCATGGTACCTGGCATATAGTAAGTACTTTTTTAATGTTGATTGGAGAAATGAATGAATTAATGCACAAATGAATAAATGACAAACACATATCTATATTCAAAGAAATGATGTTCATACTAAGTGTACATCAGGTTCATTCCTTAGCTGCTGAGTTATTATTTTAAGGTAATACATTACTGTTTATACTCTGTCACATTAGTACACATGCAGGGTTCATATGAGTAGAGAAAGAAGTTAGATATCACTCAACTTAGGAGAATTTGGTTCACAGGTTTGCTTGTGCAAATATAGAAAATTGCTGCTCATCCAATATGATTGATTATTGGAATATTCAAATTAAGTAAAATTTAATCAGTTCAGGAAAGACTGGAAAGCACATTTGTCATTTCTATACACCTACTATATACTAGATATGGTGTTTGTGTTTTGTTTATTTAATTTCATTTAATGTTTCACAACTGAGTGAAGTAGGGATTATATTCTCCATTTACTTTTAGGAAACTGAGTCTTAACAGTATTAAGCAACTTGTCCAAGATCATAGAGTAAGCAGTAAATCAAGGATTAGATTTCATGTCAAATGTTATCACTAAAAAATGTTCCCTCTCATTCTACTATCACCACCTCCCAAAACACACCACACACACACACACACACACACACACACACACACACACACCATTGCTAAGAGGATGAAGAATATCCAAACCCTTTCACAATTTACCGTCCTTTCCCCACTCTTTCAACTTTCCATGCGTACTCTGCTCTGGCCACAACAAATTACCTGTCCTGTTCCTGAGACATTCCATCTATTTAGATGCATCTTTATATCCTTTTTTTCATTATATTCCTCCTGCATGGAACTCCTTTCTCCCTGTTCTTTGCTTAGCATTATTCCTGGAATTATCATGTCCAATTTCAGTATCACTACCAGTCAGTGCTCTGAAATTTCTTTGTGCAAATAATAGTATGGCCTTTATCACACTGTAATATATAAATATAAATATATATTACACTATTTAAATTTACATTTGTATCTCCAGGCAATAACATTGTATATAGGATACACACTGCTAAGCTGGAAAGTTCAGCAATCTTACTTTGATGATTCAAAGGCAGTTTAAGATAGAGATTCTGGTCACAGTGGCAGAGTAGGAAGACCTCCTTCCTTAGACACACCAAAACTACAACTACATATAGAACAACTATCTCTGAGCATAACCTGAGGAGTAGCAGAACACTTCTTTACAACTGAGGATATGAAGAAAAATCCACATTAAGATGGATAGGAGGGGCAGAGATGCAGTCTGGTTAGGACCTTCACTCTCCTTGCAACATCCCATAAGTTGGAGGGATATCATGGCCATAGAGGTGACTCATGAGGAGTGAAGGACCTGAGACACACACTGGTATTCCCAGCCTGGGGGACCTCCACAGGGAAGAGGAGCCTCCATAACATCTGGTTGTGAGGGCCAGGGAGACTTACATCGGGGAGAGCCAAGGGGTTGTGGGAAATTACCTAGGCCCTTTTAACGGGCCTTTTTAAAGGGCCCATGAACAAATTCACTAACTGAGTTCCAGTGCAGAGGTATGAGTCTGAAAATTGCCTGGGTCATACATGAAGCAGATATATTGACTGATTTTGGAGCCTGTGTCAGATAGGCAGGGATTTATTGGAAACTTCTCTGGAGAAGAAGGTGCTGGTGGCTGCCGTTTTCTTTTGGATTGCTTTGTTATACTCTCCTTCCACCTAGTCATCCCCATGCTGGCCGGCCCTGGTTCTGACACTCTCCATTAACCTGATAACAGTTTTTCCCACTCCATAGTTCCCCTGAGGACCCACCCATCTAAACCTGCCTATCCAGGTCAATGTGCACCAAAGCAACTCCAAGGCAACACGACTGGGGTGATAAGTACAATGAAAATGCTGTAAAATAAGCCAAATATTACAAATAAATTATGTTATTGGCCCAGTGAAATCAGTTTCTCAGTTGCTCTGTAACTCACAGGGAATTCTCCAATTGAGGATGATGATAATGATGATGATGATTATTATTATTGCTATTGTTATTATTATAAATAACTTACCTACCATTAAGGCTGTTGTTCTCCTTCAAGGGACTGTCTCAACCCAGTGAGACAACATACAAATCATGACTAATACATATTTGTGTCCTTGAGATGGTGGCATGTGGTTAAAATCCAATTACCATATCTCAAATGGACCTACAGAAAATGAGAAATGGCCTTGGGACCCATGCAGTGATTTCCCAAGGTTATATTTTACACAGATAGAACATCTATTATATACTTTATGCACTACAGTAGGAGGTTTTTAATAATATTCTTTACTCTATAAAACCATTTTTCCAAGACCCCAATGCATTAGCTCATGTTGATGCTAAGCTATGTCTGTTTGGGTGAAAGTTTCCTCCTTTTGTTGCCATATTTTCTTTTCTTCTTCTGCAGCTGTCCACTGGAACTGCAAAATAGTCTTTTATTGATTTAATAGGGAGAAGAAGTATTCTCAAGTCTGGATAATTTGGCTGTTTATTGCTGCCAGTCTAGCTGAAGTATTGGCTAAATTATTTTATTTTCCTTTTATGGTGACAGCATTAGAATGTCCGGGAATTTTGATAATTGCCAACTGTTTTGGTTGCTGTATGATATCTAATTTAAGTTCTGCAACCTGTTTTCCATCCTTATGGGCTGCTCTGAAGAAGTTAAGAAGGCTTGCTGCATCCATTGCATTCCAAAGTTATGAGCTACACCAAAGGTATAGCAACTGTCAGTGTAAATATTGACTATTTCATCTTTGGCTCATTTATGAGCCTCTGTTAGATCAGTTAATGTAGCTTGTTAGACAGATCATATTGAGGCAAATAAGAACCTTAAATTTATGTTTACTGTGGAAGTTACTGTATATCCAGGTTGGTAATATCCCTGTTCATCTTTCAGATAAGAGTCAGCATTATCACAAAGGGTTTTCTGTAAATCATTCCTAGGAAAAAGAAGGTGGTCAGTAAGCAAAACACAGTGTGGGTGTCTTCACCTTGTAAAGAGGGTAATAAAGTTGCTGGGTTAGACTGTTACATTGACTTAAAGAATATTAGGTGCAGAAAGCAAGAGTATTTTATAAGAAGCCAGTCAACTGACAGAAGTGATGAGCATGATGAGAGTTTAGTAAGGGTTCAACGGAATGAGTAACTTAAATAAAGGAGCATCTATAACTATAACTATCTCTTCTGTTTGCATAACATGACTATAGCAGAGATGGGTGTTATACAGGGAGAGAGCCCTTTAATTGGAGTTTAATTGTCTAGAGCTTCTTTAGCTGGTTTCCCTTCAGGGTTCCTTTGAGTTGGATCAGATCGATCTGATCTTAATAAGATATATAGAGGCTGAGCTTCAATGAAAAGTTTGGAACCCAGGAATCTTCTAAGCTGTTTGTTTTTGTTCTTAAAAAAGGAAAGGATATTATCCTCCAAGTCTTTCAGGGTGAATTAGTAACCTATCTTTAGATATTAGATAGCCAAGGTATTTTACTTGGTGTAAACAGAATCAAAGCTTGCCTTTGGACTCCCTATGTCTTTTATGACTAGCTATTATAATAGATAAGTTGTATCCTCTTAGGAATCTAATATATTCTAGAGCGTAAGAGTAAATCATCCACATATTGTATTAGATTAGAATTTCTGGGAAATTTAACATTATTCAAATCAGCTTTTAGTATCTCTGAGAAATAGGCTGGACTCTCTGCTATACCCCTGGGGCATTACTATCTAAGTAAACTCTTGTCTTCCGAGGTGGAAAAGCAATTATAAGCCCTCTCCCCTTTAAAAATAATCTTGTATAATGAGCTAATTTCAGCTAGTATATCAGGCCTCAAAGTGATATGGGCCAAGCGAGTAGCCTCCCCTCCCCAACTGGACAATTTTTAAGTCTCCCCTTCCATAGTTTCTTAGCCCCTGGCTTTTATTACTCTTCTAATCAGATTCTAACACCTAGACTAAAGATTGCCCCTAGACTGAATCACAGAATATCTCTCACCCACCTCAGCTTTAGATAACTACTTAAAACCTGTGACTTCTCAACATTCCCCAAGCCATTCTGGACCTAACTCTTGGATAATCCCATCCCAGAGACTAAATAGATTTTAACATTTCCCCAGGCTAGTATACTTGTTGCTTGTAAACATTAAAGCCTAATGTTCTTTCCAAACCTGTAGCCACCCTACATCAATAGCTTTGAGCTCTGCTCTTTAAGGTATTTATTAATTAAAATTTATTTTTCTCATTTAAGGGCCTTGGGGATACAGATGATGGCCCAGCAAGACTGCCAGTCCCAACCAAAGAAGCCAACATGGTTTTCCAGGTGGACCTCGAGATCCCTTCCTCTCATCTGAGACCAGCTAGGGTGAGAGTTCCGTGAATGCCAATAGGCAGGGACAGCTCTATGCCCCTGCCCAGCAGGAAGTAGATACAGAAGAAAAGACCTCCTGTCCCTCAACTTCCCATAGATATTTTATGAGGATCACGGCTCTCCAGGGGAAAATAAGGCAGGCAGTTAGAGGCAGACATTGGGTCTCTGCATTCCTGCATGTCCCACAGAAAGCACTGCCCTAAATACCTCCCCTCTCCACCCAAAAATTATACTTTTCATTGTAATTATCTACCCCTCTGGGGAAACATATAGGTACAAAATACCTGACTGGATTAGACCAGTCACTCTCACCTGCACAGTAAAGACCACAACGACCTTCATTTCAACTTGGCCTCATTATACCATCATTATAATATCATACATATGAACAGAAATGCATTAATATCATTATAACAGACTGAATTCTGGGAAGGAAATGCGCAGTCTAAAAAGATGAGATATAATAGCCTGTTGTCAATCATAGGTGTCAATCAAGTGGGCCCATGCCCACAGAGGGATAGCCCATTCTAGAGAAAAAGGGATAAAAACTCTAAGTCCTGGCCAGTCAGAGCCTTTTGAGCTTCCTTTGCTTGGCCTGCTCCAAACTCTTTGGAGTATACTTTCTCTTCTAATAATGGCCCTTGAGCCATTATCTACTGCGTGGGCCCATTTCTGCTTCTTTAAAACGTGTTTTTTTATTCTAATAAACTGTCATTTTCTGAAACTTTACTTCTCTGGTCTGTGTCTCCATTTTTCGGTTCCACAAGACCACAATCCTGGGGATACACACAAAAACACACATCCAAAAAATCCTGTTTCTAAAAGGATATTGGTAAATGTAAGGTAGAGGCAAAGTGTTATCAATAGTTATTTAAATAGGAGTGGCTGACTTAATCTTGTCAATCATCTGTACTGGAAAAAGCTTCAAGTTGCATTGGAACATTCTAAACAAACATTCAGTCAGTCTCAAAACTAGTTTTCTCTCATGTACTCTTTTAAAATCATGTTCCCAATCTGATTCATTTAGTCCTAAATACATTTCACCCTTCTGGGAAGATATGTGTGCATCATTGGTTAGAAAGTCTCATACTATCAGGTGAGTTGGGGCAGATTTGAGTAGTAGAACTAGATTTTGCCCCTTAACTCTTCCTAGTTGGAAGGAAAGAGTTTCTGATTTAAAAACAGACATTCTTTGATTAGATGTCCCTACCATTTGTACAGAAGCTTTACTCCAAGAGGGAGGGCAACTTAGCCAGGTGGCATTAACAGATAAAATGGCCCCAGTATCAGTAAGAAAGGGAAACACCCTCATCGTCATTGGAGCAGCCCTATGCTTGCTTCTATTTCCTTTTTTCCCCTAAATCCTATTTTAGTTTTCTACAATCCTTAAGGTGACCTAACTTTTTACAATAAAGGCACATACCTCTACAGGAGATTCCCCAGCAAACCTTTAATAATCCTCTTGCTTTGCTCTCAGAAAACAGTAGGTACATTAATTGGAATAAATCAGAAAAGCCAGGATTATATGTTCTAACAGTTAATTCAAATTTCTTTGCAAACTCCTTTACCTCTCACCATAGAAAAGGTAGGCTTTAAACAAAACAACAACAACAAGAAAAAAAAATGCTTGAAGTATCTAAAGGAAAAAAAGCTATATAAAATGCAAATTAAATAGCAAAGTTAGTTTCTATAGTCTTTCTGAAATCACTAAAAATGGCTTTTTTATTCCTCTATCTTCATTAACATTTCCTTATTCCTCAGGGAATGTTCTGCTCATTCTCTGGTTTATTACAAGAACTTCCTGAAACATCCATCAACTCTTCAGTTAAAAACACACAAAATATTCTTGGAATCCTTCATCATAAAATCCTCAATTCACTGTTTCCAGTGAATTGTTGTATCATGGATTGTTGTATCATGATGCTTACCCAGTCCTAATCAAGTTACCACATTGAAAGACCTGCCTTTAGTCAAACTTCCAATTCTGTTCCAATCAGAAAAATAAATTCTGATTTTTCTTTCATGCTATCTGAGACACTGCTGAGGCTTTGCAGAGGTGGTCTTCACCCATATTGTGGGAAGCAATAAAATCAACTTTGTCTTCTCACAGGGTTATGTTGGTGATTTGGGAGAGTCAGCTATTAATAGCAATTTTAAAGCTATAGACAGGATGTCAAGACTTTGTGAAAACAAATGGTCTCCATTACTGTAAATCTTACTGTCACCACATAGCCTTTGCATGGGGCTTGGGTCCCAGCATGCTAATGCAGCAGCATTGTCTTAAGAATTTCAGGGGAGGCTGGCTGCACTCAGCTGTTGTTCTGGCTTCTATGGGATTAGACATCTTTTAAGGATGGATTTAAACTGTATTTAAACTTGCTCAGAATGGGACTGCCAGAGGAAAAGGAACAATCTTATTCTAACAATAGACCAAATAAAGCTATAAAGAGCTGGAAAAGTACCAAATAAATGAATATCTCTGTGGCAGCCAGTGCCAGAGTATGTTTGCAGCACCTCCCATCTGTGAAACCAGACCTGAGGCAAAGCAGTGAGGCCATTTTGTTGTCCTTGAGACTTCCAGAGACACAGGAGTCAGATGCACTATTCTGGGTTGGGCTGCCATTGCCAGTATACTGAGTTATTATTACCTCACCCAAGGATAATGGGCATATTTTAGCACATTCTAAGGCCAGATTTTTTTCTCTTGATTGAACAGCAAAAACCATGAGATCAGTGACAGGCTGCAGAAATAGGGATAATAGTAAGTGAGGTGAGTCTTATTGGTGAAGAGGGATAAGGGTACATTTTTTGACAAAGCAATCATATATCTTGGAACCTGCTATGGAAAACACAGGTTATATTGGTGATTTGGAAAGACCCATTCAGATGGTGTTTTTTCTTTTTTTTCTTATCCCCCGCCCCCATTGAAAGAACTCCTAGGGAGGGGAAAAGAGAAGACAGTGTGAATGAATGAATGAGTTAGTCCACCAGAGGTGGTGAATAGCTTATTAGCTCCCAAGCTACATTACCTAGAGGAGAATCCAAGTTGGTATTTCAGTCCCCTTACCCTCAACACACACACACACACACACACACACACACACACACACACACATGGTGGGGACACACACTCAGAGACAGACAGAGAGAGAGAGACAGACAGACAGACAGAGACAGAGACAGAGAGAGAGTAAAGACTAGCAAGCTTTACCAATTTTTCTCTCCAGATTACTGATGTAAACAGTGTCTCTCTGCAGGTCTGTATCCATACAATTTGTATAGCCTAACTTAGAAGACAACTTGAGGTTGGGAACTTATTGGGCCCAAACTCTAATGCCTCTGTTTCTTCAACTGGAAATTGGTGCAATGCCTAACTCACATTTTTTGTGTGTAAAGATTAAATAAGACAACATATGCAAGTCCCATAACATTTGGACACAAAATGGATGCTTTAAAAATAGTTACCCCCCCTCCTCATTTACCCACTCTCAAGACTTTGGGCATAAAAATATTTTCACAAAATGATCAAAGACATTATTTATGCATTGCGGGTTGAGCATAATCGTACTTCTTGGCAGAGTGTAGAACATGTTGTTTGGGACAGGTACACTTATTCCAGGCAAAAAAATGGAATCCTGAAATCATTTGCAACTGTAGTCATTTAAAGGACATCTCAATGTATCCCATGAGGATGAGCCGTTGAATTCATCATTTTGGAAAGAAGTGGAGTTCATTCATAATCTTTCTTGAGTCATGAAAAGGAAATATTGCCTCTAAAGTATCAAGAATCAAATCTTAAAATAGCTAGTCAAATCTCACCACATTTTCCCCTTACCAATGTTCTTCCTTCCCCACTGTATGATAAATTGTGGTTAGGCATCACAGAGGACTCTTGCTTCCTCTTCCTCCTCAAAAAAATATCCCTAATATTATTTTTTAAATAGATATCTTTAAATGAAGGGATTAAATATATTTCTGAATCAGAAGTAAGGACATGAGTTCTCACCTCTAAATTAACAATATTTTAACAGATTTTGATATTTAGGGGTTTTTAAAAAAGCCACAACATTTAAAAATCATCTGTCCTCTGATGTTTGGTGCCAAGCTTGAGCCTCGTGGGATTTAAAACAGTTAAACTGGTAAATCTAGGGCAAACACTCTTTATGATGGAAACAATGACACACCCTTTACCATAACACTACCAAATGGACTGAGCTTTAAGAGTGTGAAAACAGCATGTGGTACAGGAAGGGCTAAGACTTGTAAGTTTGTGTGTGTTTAAGGGGTGGGAGTGCACAGTGATTCAAATTCATTAATCCTGGGAGGGGATATTTTAAAAAGAAGAAAGCTGCTGGGTAACTTTTTTTCAAGTGCTGGGTGGCACACACCACTGTTATCATGTTTGTCTTCCTATTTTAATTTCCTAACCATCTATCCCTTCCCTACTCCACACCTGAAGTCCTCTGAGAGAGTCCAGCAAGTCAGGGGTCTGATATGTTTTTACATCTGTTCATAAGCATGAAATAATCAGAATGATTAAGTTCCTATGTTCCCTTCTACCTCTTCCCTGCTTCTTCATTTTATATAGTCTTCTTAATAATAATTAAATCATTTGAAAATTGAATCGTCCAATTCTTACCCAAGGACTTTTCTCATAGCAAATCCCCAGGAGAAGAGAAAAGTTTTCTCTTCCTTGTGATTTTTGAATAATCACTGATTAATCAGCCTTGACAACAGATAGGAAATCTTGATGTAGCCTGAAGTTTCTATTGATTAGCTGATAAATAGTCTGAGAGCTGGCTGGGCTGATTGATTTATCATTAAAGCATTAAAGAAGTTCAGATTAGTTAAGTATCCTTGTAAACTCCCATTTATCTAGAACTCAAACCCCCAGAACGTTCAAAGAGTCAGAATTATTTCAGGTGTTGTACAACAGATGTAACAGTAAGGAAGGAGTCCAAAGTGTCATCTGAATCACCTATTCCTCCCTCCATTCTTTACTCCTTTTTTTTGCAACAAGCATTAACAGAGTGCTTACTCCATAACTGAAAACTGGGCTAGGTTCTGGGGATAGAAATATCCCTAAGACACTGGGCCTTGACCTTGAGGAATCTGCAGTTTAATGAGGAGACTGACATACAAATAGACAATTACAATACAATGAATTAAGTACAGTGAAAGAAAGTTTCTGTGGTGTTATTGCATTACACAGGAGATGGCATCCTTTCGCCATTGAACCATTAAATGGGTTTGATTGGATTTTAATCCTTAGAAAATAGGTGATCAATGTATCATAGGAGAATAATCACTGGCATGGGAGCTAACTGTCCTTGGGTTCACAGCCTGGCTCTGATACGTATTAGCTGTGTAAACCAGGCTGTCACCCATCATATCTTAAAGTCACTTTCTGAGTTTTGCTCTCTTCTGTAATATGAAACATGAAGTACTTACCTCACATGCATTGTCTTTGTAGTTTCTTATGACAGTAGTATTTATCTTTACAAAGAAGTAATCACAGTCCAGAAAAATGGAGCCAAGATTGTTTGTGTCAGGTTGGCTGATGCCAAGTCCACTGTTCTTTTCCTGCCTTTTTAAAAATTCTAACCCATAAAAGTCACTAAACTACACTTATTATGATGAAAGCAGGCATCTTTTCAGTAAGATTTTCAATCCTAAGAGGTGAAACAAATGGGATTTCCCAGTTTATGATACTATCTTATCAAATAAAATTCCTTCCTCAATCACACCCTGTCTTACCACATACACAATCCTCCACCCTTCCTGATAATTGAAGTGGTTGTATATTTAGCATGATCTTTATGATTTTTAAGCTGAACTTTCAGGTTTATCTTTAGTCTCTAAATCCAGAGAGTGCACAAAGCCTGTTAACCAGTGGTTTGGCAGACAATTGCTCCAACCACGCACTGTTCTTTCTTTCACTATGCTGACAGGAAGTAGAATGGGAAACACCTGGGGTTTCTTTGATCCCCCTTGTCTTGTCTCCTGATGTCTGTTTCACAAATGTGCATGGCCTAGCTACAAAGTCAATAGTCAGGGAGAAAAGCATACCTTAATATTTTTTATGAACTGTATTCCCTACACTTAGAAAAAAAAAAGAACTGAAAAAAAAACCCTCCTTTGAAAATATTCCTATATCAGAAGCCAAGCAGTACCTTCATACTGGTAAAATGATGGCAATAATTTTAGGTTAGTGAACTGGAATAAGGAACACCTGCCTTTCCTCTGATTATCTTGGCATATGGGAATAGTGATAAATGACTGGAGGTTATTAGACGTGTCCTGCAAAATGGTGCTGGTGAGTCGGAACTTGAAGTTTATCATTTGTGAAAGGGATTTGACTTCCCCAATTGGACCTAATTATGACAGTCATGATAAATAACCTTTCTGTGTTGGAATGTTTATTTCTCAGGAACCTGAAAAGGGAAATTGGTTTTACACATGTGTGTGTGGATGGGAAGATTTACAACCTTTATCATTCCTTACAACAAATTTATCACCTGATAACCTGAAGGTATGATCAATTGCAAAAGCAGATGGCTTCCCCAGTCTTCTAACATTTGGTGTCTGTTAAGCAAAATAATATTAATCAAAAAGTGAAAGGAATGCTTTCTATCTTTATATTCAGAATGATTCTTTGCTAGGTAAACCTCTCTCCAGTGGTCAAATCATAATATTATTTGCCTTACACTTGATGAATATATATTTGCCAATAGGGTTCTTTAGGACACAGGGAGGAAAGAGAGAGTTGAAAATTTTGTCTTTTAATCAAGTTTTCTCCATTTTGTTAAAGAAACATGTTAGTTCATTTCTCAGTGCTTTCAGGCTTTTTATACCAGTTTACTGAGGGGGGCGGGAATGAAATTTTTTCAGATTTCTGCTAAATATGGAAATCTGTGTTGCACTCCATTCTTTGCTAGGGTGCATAGCTTAACAAATGAAGATAATAGATATTCAGATTGACAGATATCATTTAACACTTATTAGATAAGCCAAGTGCTACGCTAATATACCTTGACTCAACAGCCCTATGGGGTAGGTGTTGAGGATGGAAAAGGGGCCACAGGTTAAACCTGACAATCTCAGGAGATTGAAAATAACCACATAAAATGGTCTAAACATAAAAATGTCTAACTAAGAACAGGTCAAGGCAATCACATCTTTGGCCTGTAGCTTCCTTGACAAAGGTCAATTTTACCTTAAGTGATCCTGCCCATTATCTTTTTTTGCATCTAAGATAACATGCCTATGGAATGTCAGATAATCCCTTTTTTTGGACCCCCCCCCAGGGGGCATAACCCACCACATCAGAGCAGGAAACTACATAATCTCTCATTGTTGTCTTGTTCCCCGAATACCATCTCTATGTTCTGTAAAATGGTATTAACTGTCCTCTACCCAGCAATGTAAAATAACTATATGTCTCTCCATTTTACTTTTTATCCAATCCCAGAGATTTCCCTGCTTTGCTTTCTGCCACCTCCTTAATCTACAACCAATAGATTCCATGTAAACCTCGTCCTTTGATTCTAATGTATAAAATAAATTGCAAAACCACCATTTTCTGGAGCAGTTTATCAATCCATTGAGATTTTGCTTCCTAGCAATTTTCATCAGTTTGGCTCAAATAAACTCTTATAAGCTTTCTCTTAGGCTGGATGTTTTTGGTTCTTGTTTGTTTGTTTTTGTCAAAAGTGTAATCCCCATTGTATACAGTAGAAAAGAGGCTAGGAAGAATTACTATTTTTAGTAATGCACATTTTAGTATCATTTGACATTTCATACTATGTACATGTATTATTTTGATGCTTGAAATTATTTTTTAAATACTCAGGATCAGATCTGAACCCTAATTTTAGTATGTGCTCATTGACATAAGGGTATCTGAGGTTGGGTTTCATTTTACAGTTTGGCTGTTTTGCACAATTTGGTCTATAATTATCAAAATCCCAAGGTTATACAAACCAAGAATAAATAATTAGTGAATCTTAGTTACTTAAACAATGTATCTGGACATATTGAAGATTGAAGTCCCCATGTCATAGTGAATCTTAGTTACTTAAACAATGTATCTGGACATAATGAAGATTGAAGTCCCCATGTCACAGAAACATTTATGCACTAAGATCCAGCATGAGCTGGATCCAGAAAAGATAGGATCTGTACTCCACTCACTAGGGTAGGACAAATATGGAGGAGGCTGAGATGACAGTAAAAATTTAGACTGTGGATCAAGGCATGCTATCTCTACAGTAAGGGACGTTTTCAATTGGGATATAGGAAAACAGAACTATGTGGCATTAACAAAATGAAAATTCCAGGAGGTGTTAAAGCCTTGAGATGCAGATTCTAGATGGGCAGTTTTCATATTCAGTGTTTTAGTCATGTCTCATTTAGTACCAAGGAACAGGAAGCCATGAAATCTAGCTCAAGTATAAACCAGCCTTGGAATTAAAGGGATTTGCCTTATCAGAACAAGGGTGTGTAATGAGGGTGGATGGTGAGAGAAGCAGTGAGCATCAAATCAGTGAACTACATGAAGATTTATTGGTCAAAAATAGGAGGAAGCCCTGTCAAAGGCTGTAATCATATATTACACTAGTCACCCCTCAGCTGCAGTTCCAGTTTCCACAGTTTTGATTACCTGTGGTCTGAAAATATTAAACGGAAAATTGTAGAAATAAACAATTCTTAAGTTTTAAATTGTGTGTCACTCTTAGTAGTGTGATGAAATCTCGCGTCATCCCACCTGGGATGTGAATCAACCTTTTGTCCAGCATATCCACATTGTATATTATACTTGCTTTAGTCACTTAGTCATTATGTTTGTTAATAGATTGACTGTCAGGCATCATAGTACTTGTGTTCAAGTAACCCTTATTTATTTAATAGCCCCAAAGTGCAAGAGTAGTGATGCTGGGAATTTGGATATACCAAAGAGAAGCCATAAAGTGCTTCATTTAAGTGAAAAATTATGTATGTGTAGGAAAAAAACATAGTATATATAGGGTTCAGTGACTATCTGTAACTTCAAGCATCCACTAGGGTATGGTCCTTCTAGTTGAAGATATAGGACAGACTCAGGCATACAAGCATACATACACTTACACATATACAGATAAAAGTGTAGCAAGAGGCCAAGTGTGAATTGATGTGTTGTTGTTACCTGTGGAAGTTTATCCTATTTCCCAAAAGTTGACCTGTGATCTAAGCCTGCACAGGTATGAAGTTAAAGCTGTCTTAACATTTGAAATGTATAATCACCCACAGATAAGGGGGGACTACTGTATTGACATAGACACACACTTACTTCTCCCCTCATCAGGAGTGAAGTTTGGGATTACTTAAGGATAGCAAATATGTAGCACATGTGCTGTCTTCTTGCATGCCCATTGCAGCCATCAGCAATTGATCATAGAACCTATTCCTGCAGACTACCACATAAGTCTTCTCAAAAGCATTCTAAGTAGTCTCTGCCAGTCTATCAGTATTGGAATGGGATGAAAAGCATTTCCTGTTACTGGCTTAAGTACTTCTTATATTGCTTTTTGGAACTGGTTTAGAACCAATGCTATATGTGGAAAGATGAACTAACCCAGCTCTGGACAAGCAAAGAAATGAAAACGCAGTGCAAATGAGGTGACCTCATTAATACAAAGAAATAAAACAGGGCCGGCCGAGTGGCACAATGGTTAAGAACTGGCTTGGGATGCCAGAGGGCCCTGGTTCGGATACCACATATGAGGGCCAGTGACACTGCCCTCCACAGCTAAGATGCTGAACAACAGCTCAACCTGGAGCTGGGCTGCTGTGAGCCGCCGGCGACAGCGGAAGTTGCAACCCCTGAGGCAGTGGGTTGCCATGGGCTACTGTGTGTAGCCAGCAGCCAGCATGAGCGGCCAGCAGCCGCAGTGAGCGGCCGTCCAGAAGCCAGCGACTGATCTGCCTCTCCCAGGAAGAGCTCAATGATGGTGCCAACTTGGGCCAGTGAAGCAACATCCTCCACAACTAGACTGAAGAACAAAACGACAGCAACTTGTCTGTTCCCCTTCCCCAATTCCTCAGCGCTGTTCCCATACCCCCAATTCCCCAATAAAAATATTTTAAAAAAACAAAAACAATGTGTCGGTGAGGTTATACCTTCCTGTGCTCTTTTGAATCATAATCACCCACCAGAGAAATTGACATTGCATGTGATGGAAACAGCACACATTTTGGAATCAAGCAGACATAGATAGAAATCCAGATTACACAATTTACAAGATTCAGGACCTTAGTTACGCAAGTTATTTAAATGTTTCTCAGTTATGAAGATATTCAGATCCACAACACAAGATTGACATGATGATTGAATTATGTGATACATGTGAAAGCATGGTGCCTAAGTACATGGTAAGTTCTTGATAAATGCTAAACAAGAAAGAAAGTAAAGTGATTTAAATATTATCAGGTACAATCAAAATGTTGGCAATCACAATTCTTTATCTGAATTCTTGTGAGTACCCAGGAGACAATTTTTTTAAAAAAAAGCAACAGAGAGCCCAGAAGAGGCATTCAACAGGTTGATTTGATCTTGCCCCGTATCAGTTCTAAATATAGGCAAAAGCCAGGATATGTGAATCTCACTTCACATTTATAGGTGGTGCCTGTGGATTTAACTGTGGCCTGGACTAGATGGAAAAGACTCTACCATGCCTCTGAGATTTACTGGGAAGAGATTATTTTAGAATGTCAGGGATCTCCAGCTGATCCTGGGGTACTAGTAGCAGTGAAATAGAGCAGAGAAAGAAACTTTACAGGTCTCCACCCTGCCTCTACAGGAGGAAACAAAAACAGATCAAATTCTATATACACGACTGCTTCAACAAGGTGGCACCCAGAGGCTCACTGTTGCATAATCACTTTTGTACCTTGTATATAACATTAAACTGTTTTCTCAGACATATTTTTCAGGTTTCTCACCAAAACACAAGGTTAAAACTATGATACTTTCCCAATGATACCTGGAAAGTCTTGTTTTGCTGTGTGTCCAAGAGAGAAATAGAGCCTTCTAGCATGCAGCTGTAATAATTGGGAATCCTTCAATGCTCTTCAGAGGCTTATGAGATAGCTTACCTTGTTTGCATCAAAGATCATTACATTAGTCAAAGCCTCAGCTATTTGGAATGCAATTCAATGCTTTGTTCTTTATCTGATGAGACCTATCCTGTATAGCAAACAACTCTTGATTTTTCATGGTATTGAATGAGAGTAACAAAAACTCTAAAAGAAGGAATCATCTAAATTCATTCATATCTGGCTTTGGGATGTGTGATATTTGTACACATATTTTTTTTCTTTACTACAGCTTTTCCTTTTGGGATTTTGCTTGGATTAATAATATAATTAGTGCATGTGCTAATGAGAATCATGGGGTGATGAGACTAAGAATGCTGGATTTAGGGCATTCTGAATTGTCAGCAGCTAATCCATATAGTTAATAACACACATAGAAAGAGTTGAAAGGTAACATTATTCACAAAAAGAGGTGTGGAGGATAACAAATAAGCCTTCCATCTACTACAAGTAATTTTCTACACCTCACTTTAAGGTTCTCAAAAAGACTGTTCATTTCATCATCATTAATTTCCCAGAATGATTCCTCCCTCTTTCTGGTGCTGCCCTATCAGGAACCAGGGACTATTTGCTAAGGCTCTCTGCTCTTGTCTTTCTTTTCTGAAAACTTCTTCCTGCTTGACTCAATCTTCTTAACAGTTCGGTTCAACTGGCCTTTCCAAGTGAGACAAATGACCTCAGAAAATATTCAGTGCTTCCTTGAGAGGGTTGCTGAATAATATAGGACATGGAAGACCTGAAGCCACATGAAGTGAGGACTTAATCACTAAGCTTCATATAATGGCTGCACTGCAGCCAGCCAGAGAAACAGCCTTGTGGTAGAGACTTCTACATAGTACAGTTTTTAGTCTTTTTCTTATAATAATCTGCTACAAGAACTCATTCCAAATTCACTCACTATGCCTCTGAGCCCCTCCCTCATAGTACCCATATCAAAGACATAACATTTGATCTTGCACAGGTCATTACTTTTCACCATAGGAGCTCCTTTAACTAAGTAGAATTCAACTTCAATAAATGCCTTCTTTAAGCATAGCTTAAATGGACCATGAGATTTCTTTCCCTCTGCACCATGTCCCAGCCACCCAGCCCTTCTATTTCCCAAACCATATGAGCTACTGGGAGTCTCTCACAGTCTGAAAAAATGAATAGCCAAATAAAAGGTCGATTCTTCCAACATGGAGTTGAGGTTGGGGGGAGAGTGATTCTATAGCAGATGTTCTTGGTGACAGGGATGGGCCCTATCTTTGAGCAACTGTTTGGGCATTCCTCACTCAACCTCACAGAACAATTTTAAATTAGAAACAATCAGGTATTTCTTCTTTATAAGCTGCCTTCATTATAATGTCATGCATCAAACACAGGAATTTTTCATGGTTCATATACTATCTGTAGCTCATACTTAGCTGATTAAGAAGATTTGAAATTCCTATTTAGGTTAGAGCAGAAGTAATTAGAACCTCCTTACTGTTTTCCAAGGCAGCTGTATCAATTTACTTCTCACCAATAGTGTATGAGGGCTCTTTTTTCTCCATAGCCTCTCCAACATTTGTTATTATTTGTCTTGTTGATGAGAGCCATTTTCACAGGCATGGGGTGATATTTCATTGTGGCTTTGATTTGCATTTGACTAATAGCTACTGAAGTTGAACATTTTTAAATATATCTGTTGGCTGTTTGTATGTCTTCTTCAGCAAAGTGTCCAAACAGGTCGTCTGCCTTGTTTTTATTTGTATTGTTTGTTTTTTTGTTGTTCAGTTGTACAAGTTCCTTATATATTTTGGATATTAGCCCCTTATCAAAGGTGTTGTTTGCGAATATCTTCTCCCATTCAGTTGCTTGTGTCTTTTTTTGTTATCGATGGTTTATTTTGTTATGCAGAATATTTTCAGTTTGATATAGTCCCATTCATTTATTTTAGCTATTTATTTATGTATTCTTTGCCTTTGAGGTCAAATTTATAAAATCCTCTTAGAACCCAAGGTCCATAAATTTAGTATGTATGCTTTCTTCTATGCAGGTTTTTTTCTGCATTAAGTTTTCCAACATAGTGTGGTGGGGAAAAGGGAGTTATAGAAAGCTCTGTGCTATGAAGAAATAAAAGCCCAGGAAAAATACAGAAAAAAAGAAAACAGCCAAATGTCATGCATGTTATAAGCTTGCACTTGAAATGGTGAGCAAAGGCATGCATATATGTGCATATCCTGGACATGCTATCACAAGTACATGCACACTCAACATAGGAACAATCATAAGTGATAAGGCAAAGAAACAAAAAGTCCAAAGTTCAAGTGTAATATGAGTTCATGAGGGCTGAGTAGACAGAATAAAACCTTTTAGAGCCACGGAGGCTTAACAGAATGTGACCACCTGGAAACAAATGAAGACTGTACTCTTGCATCAGCTCTGCTAAAATATTTTCCCAAACATTTAAAAACAATAAGCACACCAGAGAATATCACACTTTTTATCCCACTGGAACCTGTTTCAGCCCGAGGGATACATATACAAGGAAGACCAAAATTGTATTTAAATGTTGGTTTCTATGTTCTGTAAAGATAAACTTTCCATATATGTTTGGCTTTCATGCATTTTCTTCAGTCATCATCCCAGCCATTTACTGCTAAAGCCGTTACTACAGAAAGCTTTGACAAAACCCATTTAGTTAAAGTGCACTTTCAGCTGCCAAAAATTCAATGCAAACTACCCTAGTCAAGTTCACACTACTGAGATGATCCCTCTCCCCCTAGATATCCCATAGTGACGTGACAGACTGACTCTCTCCTCCACGTATTTAATGGAGAACAGATAGCAGATTTCAGTAATGGATCAATTCCTCTCCTCTGTGTGCTCGATATATAATGAAAATGAATTATTGTGTTTTTGATCACTTAGAATAACCACATATGGATTAGTCTTTGATTCTGACTTTGTAGATGCAGAAATCCTCCTGTTTAAGACCTTAGAAGGACACTGTAATGTTTCAGGTCCAGATGTGCAAAAAGGTGTGCATAGATTAGTGAAATGTCCATTTATTCGCTGACACAGCAGGATTCAAATAATCCTCAAAAACCAGTCAGTCTCTTTCTCAGGCATGTACATCACTTCACAGGTGCTAGTGAAAAG
>NW_017732750.1:0-2482 GCF_001890085.2 Hipposideros armiger | reverse complement strand
CCCAGGGGTTTCATGATCCTAGAGTCTGTGAATCCTTCCAAAGAGGCACAACTTAGAAATGAATCCCATATGAACATCCCCATATTGGAAGGGTTCAAAAACATTATTGGGAGGGGATTAAACCCTAAATAATATCTGGAGACTATAAAAGAGCAGCACTACTAGGTTGATATAAATACATATAAGACTGATTAATTCAATTGTGAATGACAAAAATATACACATTTACAATTGATAAACTACTGATATTCGTTTTTGAAAACTGACCAGCAATGGGAAAGGTACCTGAAGACTGGATATGGGTAAATGGTTGATCTTCAGAACCAGAAAAATGGTGGATTCTGTAACAAAATCCAGAGAGATAAATGATGATATTCAAAAAAATTTTCAAGAATAGATTATTAAGCAGATAGCTTTTAGGAATTAATGAAAGCAGCCGGTATGGGTTTGCTAAATATTCAAGTTCATTTCTTTTTCCATAGTGTTACTTAGCTAAAAAATTTGCTGACATATTTCCTGAATGCTACAATAAGGGTTCATACAGATTACGGAAGGAGATTTAACAACTCTGGCAACTAACATAATGTTGGTGACTAGATTTAGTTAATACTTATGAAGTTGGATAACTATTGCCAGATAATGCACCCCAGTGAATAAATCGGTGGCAATCTGGATGAACAGGTTTCTGTCATACATCTTATACACCCTTTCTATAACTTAGAGTAGTCCCAGAAAGTTCACTGATTTACCACATTTTCAAATTAACCAAAGTAGAAACAGATAGTTGATATGACAGAATCATGATTTAAAGACATCTCAATAGACTACAATGATATATCAAATAATATAATTTAATAAAGAATATTTCTGCAATTTGGAAGAAATAAACCTTTCCTAATGAGGGCTGGTGCAGTTTAATAAGCTCGCTGCTCTATGATCTGTTCAAACCAACCCAGAATAAGACATTTAGGTGTGGGTCTTACATTTTCAGCAGGATATTGATAACCAGGAAAAAATCCAAAGGATGAGGCTACATAGTTCTAAAGCTATGAGATATAAAGTATATCTGAAAACCTGACCATATCTAGATGGCAAAGACAAATAAAGAAATGGAGGCAAAAGTTGAGCAAGGATTGTTGTTACCCATCTGAAGAATTATCATGTGGAAGAAGATATAAACTTATTCTGTTTAGCCTCTGAAGTGGAATTAGGGGCATGAAAAAATTAAAAGTAGTTAAGATTCAGTTTAATGTAAGGAGGCCCATGGACAGAATGGGCTGGCTTATATAATATTGAACTCCTATTCTCTGAAAATATTTAAGCAGACATAAAGCCTTCATGCCATGGATACCATAGTGTAGATTTCTATACTCAGTGGAAGCTAGAAGATTGAACCAGATGACCTCTAAGTTCCTTTCCAACTCCAAGATTCTACAANTGATTTTTTACCACTTATATGAGGTACATAAAACTGAAAACAACAAAGGAACAAGAAAAAAAATGAAGAAACAAAACTCATAGACACAGACAATAGTTTAGTGGTTACCAGAGGGTAAGGGGAGAGGGGTGTGGTAGATGAGGGTAGAGGGGATCAAATATATTGTGATGGAAAGAGAACTGACTCTGGGTGGTGAACACAAAATGTGCTATATAGATGATGTATTACAGAACTGTACACCTGAAATCGACATAACTTTGCTAACAATTGTCACCCCAATAAACTTTAATTAAACAAAAAGAATTCTCCACAACAACATTCAATGCCAGAAGATAGTAAAACAATAACTACCAAGTTCTGTGTGAAATAAAGGGTGACCCAAATATATGATACCTAGCCAAGTTGCCCTGCAGAATAAAGGCTACAGAATGTCTTAAGCATGCAAGATCTCAGAGACTACAGCAACCACTAATTGACCTTGGAAAAACTACCTGAGGATAAAATCCAGTTAGATAAAAGTGAATAATATAAATTATTTCAGAAATGTTGACATTGTAGTAAAAGAGTGCTGATGAAAATTAAATGAAATAAAACACAGAACTAAGACAAAACCACTATGGGAATTATAGAGTCCAATGTTTAACTTGATTGAATCATGCAGTCACAATAATCAAGGCACCAAACTTGACTGGGAGCAGGGTATGGGCAGAATCTCTTTCACAATGATTGATGTTGAAAACTTCAAATTCACAACAGTAACATTACAGTGTCTCTCAAGTTTAAGTAGTCAGCAGGGGATCATTTTGCGTTTCCTTCCTCCCTCTTTAATTCATTGAATACCATAGGTGAGCTTATAGTCTAGTGTAGGGAATGGACAAGGATTCTAAAAACTATACAATCCATGTTACCTTGGCCTTTGTTTTCAACAGATTATGTAGAATTTCAATAATTATTAATTGATTCTTCCTCTACCATCTCCTCCCCCCACTTCCTTGGGAAAAACATTTTTTATTTTAATAGTTATTTTGTGGCCAAAATTGCAAT
>NW_017731490.1:3640185-3654669 GCF_001890085.2 Hipposideros armiger | reverse complement strand
TGTCTTCGCCGCATGCAACCTACTTCCTGTTGCCGAGTTGATTCCACGCTTATAACCGTGAACCGGTTTGTAGACCCTAGAGTACAAGAGCTCTGGTTTTCCCAAGGCGTTTGGTCCAGCCCCCGCTACCCCATGTTATATGGAGGAAACACTGCATTCGGTCTTAGAGTGAAGGTTGGAGGAATGGATAATTTTCGCAGCTGGACAACTAAGAATACTTTGCAGCATCAAGAGATCTTTTGTGTTAGCAATGGCTCTGTTGAAATGAACTTCCCACATCGCCGTATTCAGGGAAACACTGGGACTTCGGGTTCTTGGGCCAAGGCTGGGGCGAGGGGCTCGCAAAGCTGAGCAGGGGTGAAGTATAGAAAGGGCCACGTTGGGTGGGGGTGGTGGTGGCTGAGGACAGGTGGCTCGCAGCAGGTTTCTCTGGAGGAAGTAACGCAGATATTCTTGGTTTCTCTCGCTTCTGCCAGCCGAAGCTGCATTAGTGCTGTTAACACGAATATAAAATGTTTGGTCCATTCGAAATCTTGCCATTGCCTAATACGAGGAAAACAAAATCCTTCAGCCGGGGTTGGAAACACCGCCAAACTGATTGTCAGTGTGTGACTGCTGTGGGCACACACTGCTGTGTTACCGCTGTGGCGTGCGGCCAGTGCAGCCCTAGGCCTGCCAGTCTGGCCACCTCCCAGGCGTGTTCAGGATGCTGTGTCTAGGCTCAGCCGTCCTCGCTTGCTGCCATTTTCCAGTGTGCCACCAGGACGTGATGTATGAAAAAGGGGAGCTTTCTGACTTTGGGTGCTCTCCGGAAAGCTGGAGTCAATTTCTCTACCACTACCTGCTGTAGCCTGCATTCCCAAACAAAGGCATTTTGCTCAGGTATCTGGTCTCATTAAAAGAAAAAAAAAATCATTGTGCAGGTATGGGCAATTGTGACTTTATGGCCAAAATTATCTAGAACTTGTATGGGGTGATAAACATCTTCCTTGAGCAGGTGGAAGTAGCCAGAAAAAGAAGCAAGAATTTTGCTGTGTGAGGGAACAGCCATTTCATTTTCACATTTAATCTGCCTTATTGAATCGATTCAAATAAAATTTGTCTTGTGGGTAACTGTGGATAGGAATTTCCACATTCCACACACCATCTCTATGCTTTCAAAGTTCCTTCTTTTTCTGAAGAAAAAAATAAAAACAAGGCAAATTGTTACAAAACTACTGGTGTTTGTTATAGAAACTTTAGACATATGAGTATAATGAGTAATAAAATGAAAAAAAATAGTGGTTTTTTTTTGTTTTTTTTGTTTTTTTAGGTTTTATCTGTAGATAATCAGAGTTAGTATTTTGGTATATATCCTTGCAGATGTTTTTCTGTGTGGTTGTGTATCAAAATCGCTGCAATAAAAATCCTTATAAACACCTGTCTAATGATTAGATGAGGTCAAATACCTAGAATTAGAATGGGTAGTTTAAGGGAACCCCCATTTATGGGGGTTTTGATATACAGGTCTAACAAGTTTGCGAACTCATCCTAGAAAAAGTGCTCCATACCTCATTGCTGAATATCACTATGGTCACCTTCAAAGTGCTCCCCTTGGGAAGCTATGCACCGACGCCAGCGCCTAGTCCACTCTTCAAAGCAATTTTGGAACTTTTTGTGGAATGGCCATCAGAGCTGTCGAAGTATTACCCTTGATGTCCTGAATGTCATCAAAATGTCTCTCAATATTTCTTTTATGGTTGGGTAAAGAAAGAAGTCATTGGGGGCCAGATCAGGTGGGTAGAGAGGGTGTTCCAATACAGTTATTTGTTTCCTGGTTAAAAACTCCCTCATAGACAGTGCTGAGTGAGCTGGTGCATTGTTGTGATGCAAGAGCCATGAATTGTTGGCGAAAAGTTCAGGTCATCTAACTTTTTCACACAGCCTTTTCAGCACTTCCAAATAATAAACTTGGTTAGCTGTTTGTCCAGTTGGTACAAATTCATAATGAAGAATCCCTCTGATATCAAAAAAAGGTTAGCAACATCATTGCAACAAGTTCACAAACTTAATTGTCAGACCTCTTGTGTAGTCGAATTACTTTCCCCAAAGTTGGCATCAATGCTGATTACCACCAGAAGTATGCTCTATGCTCTCCCCAAGTAGTGGTTTTAAAATCTCCGCTTATATGCTCAGAGAAAAATGTCATTTGAAGAGGTTAACTCCCTTTCTTTCCATAGATGTACTGGTCACAATTTACCTTGTGTGTGTGTATAGTTGGTTTGTAAAAGATCTCGCTGTGTTAAGATATTATGTTGCAAATATTCTAATTTTTATTTATCATTTAAATTTAGTATTATTTTAGTATTGTAGTTTTAAATATTTGAGTATTTGGACCAATCGATTTTTTTTCTTTGTGGCTTCTTCTCGGTATTATGTTAATAGATTTTAAACTGTGCAAAGCAGCTACCCACCCCAGTGCCCCATCCTAAGGAAATAAAGCCCTTTTAATGCCGGCTGTGGTTATGGTTGTTATGGGGCGGGAGACCTATTCCATTCACAACATAGACCTGAGGACTCACGTGTGTTTTACACTAGAGAAATATTTCCTGTGGTCCCTAAGCACTTTGTTTAGGTTGAAACAAAAAAACACTGGATTTTTTTCTTCAGATTGATTTTGTTAAATTAAAAAAAGCATTATAAAAAGCCTATTTTTAAGCTGAAGATTTGGTCATCCTTCAGAAAGTATATAACTTTAGGAAGTTATATTGTAGTTATAGTAAGTGTAGACACATTTCCCTCCAAAATAAAACATGTGGCCTTTATAAAAATGAAAACTTCAAGTTAAAATTCAAGGTTTTGTGATAACTCAAGCTGAGAATTTGAAATTGATTATAGAAAACATATAACCATTGAGACAGTCCCTATGCATTTAATTTTAATTTCCAGGATATTAAACAATGGGTCATGGTTAGTTGGCCCTTTTCCTATAAAATGGTGTGTTTGGAGGTGTGGCCGCCGGAGGAAGTAACGGGCCCTGTGTTAGAACTGTTCAGAGGAGGAAGAAATAGTGAGGTCGTGGGGGTTTGTTTATAGCTCTATGAAGTAGAGCATACAGTAGCTGGCTCTCTGCCCATGTGCACGAAATAAAGTTAGGATCTATAATACATTTACATAGGGAAGGGGGAAAAAATAGGCTTTTCAAGTTACCACAGGGATCACAGAGAGAATAAGTACTTTAGGCATTTCTCTCAGGAAGAGGCTCTCTCTGTGTTGGAACTCTTTTAATATTCCATTGTTTAACAGTGCAGTTTAAAGTGGATCATAGAAAGAGGAATTTTTTTCCCTCTAGGATTATATGCTCAAAAATGAGGTGGTTTTTTTTTTTTTAAATGCTTATCAAGGCAAATGGAGGAAAATGTCATTACCTTTATTGCCATGTCATTGTGCCACCTGCTGGGGCAGAGGACACAGGGAGACCTGTGCTGCAACACTCATGTCCCCTAGTAAGCTGATTGCTATAAGCCCTTGGCTTTGTAAAGGCTGCATGCATGTGCCTGCAGCGTCCCTTGTCTGGCCCCTTGCAGAGTTGGGCCTACAGCTGTGCTGTGGGATTTTTCAGTCATCAGAGGACAGCCATTTTGTTCAACACAGAATGGTACCTGAGTGAGCAACACTGGAGTATTATGAACTGATGAGAAATTTTAATTGTTGTATTTTAAAAACCGTAATTGTGCCCAGAGGAAAGAGAAATTGTACTTTAGTCATGAGACAGGAGAAACAGGTAAGAGAAGAATATTTGAAATTGGACACTATGAATTAGGAAAAATCTGACATAAAAATTTAAATGCAATGTTTTTATTCTAGCCTGTTTTGAAGATGGCATGGTGGAGACAAATATCAGTGGGACAAATCAGTGGTACAAATATCAGCGGTTCCTCAGGAACAGAGGGGTCAAGAGAGGCGAGATTATGTGACCACAATAAATAATCCGCACATCTCAGTCGATGCTAATACAGCAAATCCTTGGATTGCGAGTAACTTGGTTTGCGAGTGTTCCGCAAGATGAGCAAACATTTCTAATACATTTCAACTTGGTAAACAAGTGATGTCTTGCAATACGAGTAGTTTCTGGAACGAATTGTGCTTGCAAACCAAGGTATTACTGTAGTTGTTTCTACTTATGCTACACTTTCAAGCACAGGTCAGCAGGAGGACATGCTCACCTGTCACCCAAGGACCCAGGCTGATGAAGGCTCCGTTTCCTCTTGTGCTTTCAGTATAGCAGGAGGAGGAGATGGTGACAACTTCTTGCACTGGGTAATTAAATGCTTTCTCCAGGAAATGACACACAGTATTTCTATTCATATTTTATTGGCCAAGACAAATCACATGGCTATCCCTAACTTTAAAGGGAATGGGAAGTATAATTCCACAGGGTTCCCAGAAGGAAGAAGAGAACTAGAATATTTGTAAATAGCCCTAACAGCTGCCCACAGAAATGCCCTTTCAACCTGAAGAAACAATACAGAGGCACATGAAAGCTTAAAATTAAAGATGTATATATAAATGCAAAACAATAGCAAAAAAGCCAGTTCAGTCCAAAATTTATTAAGGGACTAGCCTATGCCAGGCTCTGTGCCAGAACATGGAGACTACGAAGATATAAAAACCAGCCATGGAAGAACTCTAAGTTGAGTTAGGAACACGCACGCGCGCGCGCGCACATACACACACACACACACACACACACACACACACGCACACACACCCCCTAGTAAAATTATGAGCTAGGGAGCATGCAAAGCAATGAGGCAAGAAATGAAAGACACAGATCATAGAGGGCTTTGTGTCATATCAAGTAGCTTGGGCTTTTGAAGGGTTATGAGCAAGGAATGGACCTGATTAGATTTTTGTTTTAAGTAAGTCATGAGTGACCCCATGGAGGTTGGATTTGAGGGAGGCAAGGCCACAGGTAGAGAACCCGTGAGAGGTGATTACGTCAGCCCTCGTGACCCAGGATGAGCGTTCTAAGCTAGAGTGTTGAATAGAGAAGGGAGAAAAGAATGGGCTTGTGGAGTCTTAGGATATAAAAAGGCAGGACTTTATAAGTGACTGAATATAGGTAGAGATTGGTAAGTCAGATAGGAGTTTCATGTTTCTAGCCAAGGTGAATGTATAGGTGGTGATGTGGTATTTCAGAGGAAGGGGAGCCCTGGTGTGGTCAGGAGAGAGTTTTAAAGGCTATTGATTTAAGCTCTAAGCTCAGGGGCTTCGTCGTACTCAATGCTGCATTCCCAGGGTCTTGAATGGTGCCGAGCACCCAATAGTGTATTCAGCGAATATTTGATAATGAATGGACTTGATAGAGGAGTAATATATTCATAGCTGAAAAGGAATAAGCATGTTGGTGTTGGTAGGGGTTGGGCCCTGCTGGCTGGACCTTTAAACCCACAGCTCCTGCTCACTGTACTGCTCACAGCTGGGCAGGAGGTCCTTCTTTGAACAGGTAGGTATCTGGGCCTCACACTGTCTACCACATGTTATATTTCAGTGAGATCAGAAAAGGTCAGATGGGTTACCTCTGGGCATCCTCTGACCTAGCCACAGTGAGAACGCAGCATTTATGTCCAGTACTACTGGATGAGCCCAGTGCACACTTGATCTTAGCCAAAAGGCCAAGAAGGACTCGATGGACGAGTCCAATGTAGAAAGTGAAAACGCTGAGCGACAACTGTCAGAGGCTGTGGCCTGCTGAGAAGAAGACGAGAGTGCAGGAGCTCAATGGAGAGGGCTCATGGGGTCACCAGCCCTGGAAGGGGAAACAGAGGAGGAGGTCTGGGCAGAAGGAGAGGCTGGGCTGGACTTGGGGACCTTGAGAAGCCGGTGTGGCTATGGTTGAGATGACTCTTCATCTGAAGCAACCTGGTGAGGGCTGACAGCTGGGACTTCCTGCCAGCGTCCTGACAGGGTCTCTGAGAGGCACATCGCAGCATCACACTGGAAGTGTACTAGAACCCACCGTGGCTGACTCTAATGCTAATCATCATCATCATCATCATCATCATCATCATCATCATCATCATCATCATACTTTGCTTTAAAAAATCCTGAAGAAATGCTGAAAGAATTAAGACCTGAGACAATAGGTATAAACTAAGACTGTCCCTAAGCAAATCAGAAAAATGTCACCTGCTGTATAGTGGGGTTCAAGGAAAGATTTTAGGGAGAAAGAATAACCTTTGACTGCCTTGAAGGTGAGCTGCTGATCCAGAGATCTTTTGAGCTGGCTGAACTTGAATTTTCACTTGGGTTTCATTCAAATGCGAAAGGATGTAAATGGATTATTTAGTCCATTTTTTTTTTTCTGGAGTGTAGAACGGCCATGCCTTTTTATTTTGCAGTGTCTTCCTTCGTTTTCAGCAGTCTCCATGTAATCATTGTGTCTACTGCCCTGTTGATTACTGGGCAGACCTGACTGACGGCCAGGGCTCCCTGGCTGCGGCTTCCAGCGAGCCCCGTGCCTGATTACTTGGCCTCCACTCTGCACATGGCCTTGCTCTCCTTTAGGCTGTGAGCAGAGGATTTTTTCACGACAATTGTAAAACATCGAAACTCCTGGGCACCAGCCCTTACAAAGAACCCAGGGAGCCCAAGCTGTTCCAAAAGAGGAGCTTCTGCCAGGAGAGCATGGTGAGAGTGACTCTGGCTCCCAGAGGGAGGCTGGTGCATTTCGTTTCATTATGAGCTCAAACCAGGGTCGAGAGGAGGTTAAAATACCTTTATTTAGCTCTCAATCACTGTCACAGCTGGCGCACAGTGCTACAGATTTAGAGAGGGAGACACAGCAGAAGGAGCTTTGGCTAAGACATCAGGGGGCCTGGGTTCCAGCCCCTCGCAGCCCCTGCCATCGGATTCTCCGCCATCAGGTCTTATCAGTCCCTCTGCCCAGGGAAGTGTCCAGCTCACAGCGGGCTCTCAGAAGTGTGTGCTTCTGATTTCAGGTTGTCGGTTATTCCCCACCCCACCCTGGATATAGCTTCTATAAAGAAAGAATAAACCAGGCATGAAAAAATACTACAGAGCTATAAAAGTTTTTCATCCAATGCTACACCCAAAGCACAATACCCTTTTCCTAACACTGTAATCTTGCAGCCCAGTGGAAAGAACTTATGTCTGCAAACATCATATATCTACCCAGGGAAATGTTTCACCTGGGCTTGTTTGGACATGTGCTCACACTTGGACCAAACTTTATGTCCAGGAAAATAGAGTCCTGTGATGGGTGAGCCTACTATCGCCTTTTCACCATTCTCTACTTCTTGTTATCTTACCAGATAAATGTCGAATCTTTTCTTCCACGCCTCATGTTTCTTAATCCTTCCTGCATAATTTATATTCCTTTGTAGTTGATTGTGCTGCATTTTGTGTAATTCCCTCAAATATATTTGTAGTTTACTAATTTTTCCTTGAGTTGGTCTCATCTGCTATAACCTACTCATTATGTTTTAAAATTTTTAATGAATAATGTTTTTAAATAACATAGTTTTATTAAAATGTAAAGTTGATCCTAATACTTTTTAATGTGGTAAAAAAAAATCACAAATAATATGAAATCCACCTTCTTAGCAAAATTTTAAGTGGACAATATTGGTAATTAGAGGCACATCATTGGCGAGCAGCTCTCTGGAACGTTTTCATCCCGCACGACTGAAACTCTGCACCCCTGAAGAGTAACTCCCCATTTCTCCCTCCCCTGACAGAAGCAGCCACCATTCCTCTTTCTACTTCTATGAGTTTGACAACTTTAGATATCTCACATAAGTGTAATCATGTAGCATTTGTCCTTCTGTCACTGACTTATTTCACTAAGTATGTCCTCAAGTTTCACCCATGTTGTAGCATGTGACAGGATTTCCTTCTTTTTAAAGGGTGAATAACATACATTATGTTTTTACCCGTTTTCTTTATCCATTGATCTGTCATTGGGACACTTAGGTTGTTTCCGCCTCTTGGCTATCGTGATTAATGCTGTAATGAACCTAAGAGTGTGGACATCACTTTGAGATCCTGATTTCTTTCTTTCTTTCTTTTTTTCTTTTTTTGATAAATGCCCTGAAGTGATTTTTCTGGATATCTGGATATGCTGGGTCATATGGTAGTTCCAGTTTTAATTTTTTTGAGGAACATCTGTACTGTTTTCCACAGTGACTGTACCAATTTACATTCCCTCCAATAGTGCACAGAGTTCCAGATCCTTCACACTGTCACCAATGCTTGTTAGTTTGTTTTGTTGTTTTTGAGAATGGCCATCCTAACAGATGTGAGATGATATCTCATTGTGGTTTTGATTTGCGTTTCTCTGTTTAGTGATACTGAGAATCTTTTCATGTATTCATTGGCCATTTGTATATTGTCTTTGGAGAAATGTCTGTTCAAGTCCTTTGCTCATTTTTTAATTGGGTTATTTGGGGTTTTTTTATTATTGAGTTGTAGGAGCTTCTTACATATTTTGTATATTAACCCTTTATTAGCTAGGTGGTATACAAACATTTTCTCTCATTCTGTGGATTGCCTTTTTACTCTGTTGGTGGTTTCCTTTGCTGTCAGAAGATTTTTAGTCTCATGTAGTTGCACGTCTGATTTTCTTTATTTGTTGCCAAATCCAAGAAATCATTGCCAAGACCAATGCAATGACTTTCTTTATGTTGTCTTCTAGGAGTTTTATAGTTTCAGATCTTATATTTGTCTTTCATCCATTTCGAGTTGATTTTTGTGTGTGGTGTAGGAGGAGAGCCCAATTTCATTCTTTTGCAGGCAGATCTCCTGTTTTCCAGCAGCACTTGTTGTTGACTGTCCTTTCCTCATTGTATAGTCTTGGCATGCTTGACAAAGATCATTTGGCCACATGTACATGGATTTATTTCTGGGCTTTCTGTTCTGTTTTATTGGCTATATTTCTGTCTTTATGCCAGTACCATACTGTTTTGATTGCTGTGACTTTGTAATATGTTTTGAAGGCAAGAAGTGAGGCCTCTAGCTTTGTTTTTCGTTCTCAAGATTGTTTTGGAATAGCTATTTCTTTTTAATGTTCAAAAGTCATATGTGGGAATTTTGTTTGCTTGTTTTCAAACTGTCCCCTTTTTTTCCTGGTGCCCAGCTCTTTCCCTTTAGTTTCTGTTCTTATTTTATAATCTATTTCATGTTGTTTTATCAACTACTCTAGAACGTGTAGTATTAAATCTACTGAGGGTCATAGCTACCGTTGTCCTTCAAGTGGTTCCATTTCTTGTATGGTTTGTAATTTTTTTTTTTACTGTAAGCTCCTATTAAACTGGGGTTGGTTTTCCTCCGTAAATCATACGCTCCTTTGTAGCTCTATTGTGTATGTTTGCTTGGGTTTCAGGGATTCACTAGTACTAATGAAGTTTTATCATCTCTTAGCTTGCATTTACTATACTTTTCGGGCATTGTAACTTCTGATATCATATCTGCGTGGGGCTTCACTTTCATGAGAAATGCTGCTCATTTTCTCAGATTCCTAGCAACCTGAAAGCGTTCTGTGCTCTTCCCTGAGCTGTGGGTGGAGTTTATTTCCTCCTATTCCTCCAGCCAGGAAAGTCCTTTCAGGAGCTTTCAGGGATGCAGCATTCTTATTTTCATCTTCCTGCCTCACTCTGCCTCAGGGCATTGTCTCCTTTTCCTATGTGCCAGATAAAGCCCCTGTGGTAGCATGCAGGGCTGGGATCCATATCATGTCCCTTCGGGCTTTCCTCTCATAAGCTGTCAGAATTAGCACTCTCTGAGTTCCTTTCTTCATCTTGGTTTCTTATGGTTTTTCTCCCTTCCTGGCTCCCTCCTCCTTCTTCCCAGTTGTCTATGCATTCTATTTTATGGCTCTGTGCCTCTACCCAGCATTCCTGTGTGTGTGTTTTTTAAATAGGATCAATAGTATTTATGTGTGGTGGTGGTGGTGGTGGTGGTGGTGATGGTGGTGGTAGAAGGATGCAAATGAATTCAGTTCATGTTGTCCAAGGACTTTGAGTGATGTTTTAACAATGAAATAGATCTTGTCACTCTTCAAGTTAAAGTCTGTCAATGTTTACTATTGCACTTATAATAGATAAATAAACAGCAAGCTCCTTATTTGGCTTAAAATATCCTATATGAGTTCACTCCTATCTCCCTTTGTAACCAGAGCTCATGGTACATTTCCCCTCTTTCAAACCAGTCTTCTTTCTCACCTTAGAGTCATTGGCCTACCTGTTTCTTCTGCCTCAATGGCTGTCCTTGGATCTTTGCATGGACGTCTCCATCTAGACACACAAGTGACAGAATTGTCATCTCCCTAAAAAAACGGTTTCCCTGACTGCTCCTTCCCTCTCACATCGCCCTGTTTCATAGTCTTCATGACACTTATCACTGTTAACTAATATTTTTAATTTGCATTTTATTTGCTTATTGTTTATTTTGGAGGCCAGTCTGACAAAGATTACTGATGAATGAGGAAAGATAATAATCAAGGAAAAATCCCAGATCTGGGGCTGAACAAGTGAGGAGATGCCTGTGAGAAAAATAGGTGTGGGAAGAAAATCAAGAGTTCTGTTTTAAAATGTATATGTTTGAGATCGCTATTCTTCATCCTAATGGATAAACCAAGTGAGAAGTTGGGAATAACAGTCTGGAACTTAAGTACAAGTCTGGGATAGAGATACAAGTTTAAGCATCATTAGCATATAGATAATATTTAAAGCCATGTGAGCAGCTGGTAGTACCCAGGGGGAATAGTGAGTGTTGCTCCAAAAGAGAGGGTGATACATATTTTAAAACAATCAACAGCGTGGTGTTGTCAGAGCTGCAACATAATGCCATTGCACAAATGTACACAAAACGAGGAAGGGCCTTTTCATTGAGGAAATTAAGCAGCATGATCCAAACTTTATTTAATTAGCTTAACTCTTGCTCCTGTCAGTTGGCGGTTTGATGCATGGAATCTCCAGTGATGGATTATCAGAAGAGGAGAAATAAATTTTTTCGACTCTCTCCCAGCATGACTTAATCTCCTCAAACAAATGTGCACAAGGATTTCATAAATATTGATTCTTTCCTCACTTTCCATAGGGATGGATGCGAAAGGTTTTGACAGAGAAGACGCAAGGGTATTGTCCAATACAAACAGTTATGTTAGAAATCCCTGAAAAACTTTATCTTGGCAGGCTCCCCGAAGCCTACTGGGAATGGTCCAGAAGAGAATTTTCTTCCCCCATTTGGTTGGGGAGACTAAGTTATACAATTGAGCAACTTATTTGTACTACAGAGGAGCAGGGCAATATTGTTAAATTTCTTCAGATGGTTCAGTTCAAGGTGGGAATTATGTTCAGATGTCTTGATATAAGCGATGAGATTGAAAAATAGTCAACTGTGATCCTGGTAATAGAATGAATAAGCTCCCTGTCTGCTTCGAGTTCCTTGAGCTACAGATCACCATCTCACTTTTAAATCTCACTTACGTACTGTTTTTATTGTTTCTAGACTTATTTAGGCCATAAAGGGTTTGCCTGGAGATATGAATTGTTTATGCAGATAGTGTGGCTACAACTGCAATATATCCATGCCCTTGTTTTATGATTTCAGCCTAAACAAAATTAAAGTTTCATAATCACCCTTGTGCAGGAAGCATTGATGGATATTTTATAATTCACATTTTCATTGATCTTTTGTGAAGAAAAGGTCTGAAGATCCAAACATGATGCATTTTCTGTACTGCATGTAGTGCCCCATCCTGAAATAACTATTTTTGTTGTCATTCTGATATGCTGGGCAGACCATTGGAAATTAAACAATAAAAAATAAGCTTTTGTACATGACATTTCATTTTTGGATCACCAGCAACCCAAATTCCTAAGGCATTGGGATTAGTATATTCATCTCCACAGGTATCCAGAAATAAAATGAAATGTCACCTAAAGGAGTGGACCCACTTCATTGCTATTACACCCCAAACTTCCCTCCAGTAAAATATTTTATTAAAATTAAATGAAACACCTAACCTGCATGATGGTTGTTTGAGCAGCCTTAATGAGCTTTAGGATGGAGCACACCCCTGACAATTCTTTGGTGGATATTTTATTATGCACAGCACATTGTTCAAAGAATATTATACTATTCTTCCTCATCTTTTTGGCTGTGTGTTGAATCAATTAAATGGCAACTTATAAATTTATGCTTAAAATCTCTGAGGAAATAGCTTTTGTGTCTGTTTATAGGTGTGGTATGTACTTCCTGAAAATGTGTTCCCTGTTGCTGAATCATTCTCTCCTTTCTCATCTCATTGTTCATTTAGCAAATATTTATTTATGTGTTGTGTCACCATGTCCATTCCTAGGGTGACAATCATAAGCAAGATAACCAAGGTCTCTAGGTCCTTATGGAGTTTATAATCTAGCCAACTAGATAGATAACAACAAAACAACAGCTTCTCAGGCTTAGTAAGTGTTTACTATTTGCTAGATACTGTTCTAGGTGAGGTCGTGTATTACAGCACAGTGATTAGACATTTATATAACTTACAAAGTGACCTCCCTGATAAATCCAGTACCCATCTGACACCATACATATTTATTACAATACTACTGACTATATTCTTTATGCTGTACTCTACATCCCCATGACTATTTTGTAACTACCTCTTAATCCTCTCCCACTTCACTCATTCTCCCATCCCCCAATCCGACAACCATCAAAATGCTCTCTGTGTCTACGAGCTTGTTTCTGTTTTGTTTGGTCTCTAGATTCCACATATAGGAGAAATCATACAACATTTATTCTTTCATTTGAGATATGTTTCTTGGTCTCCCCATTTTGGCTGCCTCCCTGTGTTCGTTTCTACATATTAGGTAGAGCTGCTATGTTTCCCAGTCTTCATAGAGGAGCCTTACACAACTGGTGTCCTGTAGGGCTCAGTGGTGCAGCTTCCTTGGTCACCTGAGGTAGGTGCTCCAGGGGTGTCCCTTGTGTGGCTTGTGTGTGCCCTCCTGTTGTAGTTGAGTCTTGGTTGCTGTTTGCATATCAGTGAGAGGTATTGACCCTCAGGCTGATTGGTTGTGAAGATTGGCCATGACTGCAGTGAAGAAGTTGTGGTGCAGGGGCTGACCCCACAGAGCAGGATTTGCTTTAGCAGGGCTCTGGTGCCTGCCCCATCTGCCCTTTGGGTATGTCTTTTGTGGGGGTGGTTGGGTGGTGCTCTGGTGTGATCTGAAGCTGGATACCAGGTGTGTTTGTTCTAGGGACTCTTGGGAGGGTCCAAAGCCAGCCACTTCCTGTGCCTGCCTGGGGCCATTTGGTATGCGCTACAAAGTGATCTGCAGATGGTTGCCTCTTGTGTTGGGTTTGGATGTGCCTGGGAGAGGCTAAGCAGTGAACAGGCTGGCTACCGCTAGTGCCAGGCTTGGGGCTGCTTAGCAAAGGTATGGGGCACATTGAGGCCAAAAGCTGCTTATTTGGGGTTTGTGAAATTTTGAGAGATTTTAGGAACGTCTGCAACATGAGGCAAGACAGGTCATTTGAATGGGGAAGCAGCTTGGGCGGGCCCACAAGTTGGGTTCAGCAGGGTCTCAGGAAATCACCAGGGTGGGGCCAATGGTGTTAGCTAGGTTAATGGAGACTCAAATATGCTGCCTGCATCTGCACGCTGAGTGCAGGGAGGGCTCAACAAAGGAGCAATGGCTTCTGCCAGCACTTCTTTAGGGGGGAAAGCTGCCTCTTGAGCCCTCACCCTGAAGCAAGACAATTCAGTTCTTCCCCATACATCCCTGGCACCTTTCGAGCTGCTGCCCCAGCGCTGGAGCTCAGAGCGAGTGAGTCTATCAGCAAGTAAGTCTGTGCACAGGTCCTTTAGGAAGGACCTGGCACTCCAGCCACTCTCTGTCTCACTCAGCCACAATCCCCTCTGCTTTTCGCAGCCAGATGTTGTGGGGACTTCTCTTCCCGGCACTGCAGCCCTTGGTTGGGAAGCTTGAAATGGGGCTGGGACCTGTTTCTCCTCGGAAGGAATCTCTGCAGCTGAGAGATCCCTCCTGATTTTTAACAGTCACACATGTGGGTGTGGGACCAGCCTGTTCCGCATCTCTACCTTGTCAGTCTCCACGTGGCTTGTTCTGTATATTCTTAGTTGTAGGACTTCTGTTCAGCTAAATTTCAGGTGATTCTCGATGGTTTTGTAGTTCAGTTGTAATTTTGATGTGGTTGTGCAGGAAGTGAGCACAGCATTTACCTACTCTGCCATTTTGACCGGAACTTGACCATTAGCTTTTTAAGCCCAGTTAGCCTTGGTTTTTCTTTCAACAAGTTGGGAGGAGAGTCGTGTTGCTCTGATACGTATGTATATACAGCATTTCTAGAAGTGAATGATGTGTACTTCTATAAGTGAATGTATATATGAATAGTGAGGTGTGCACTTGTGTGTTTGGGGGATGCGTCAGCAATCTTTTTTTTTTTTTTTTTTTT
>NW_017731490.1:3601415-3638790 GCF_001890085.2 Hipposideros armiger | reverse complement strand
TGTTGGTTTGTTTTATGAGAATTCAAATTCCAAACATTGCATTTTCCTGATATGTCTTATAAGTGTCTTTTAAATTTACACAGGTTTCCCTCCCTCTTAAATGCCTCTATTTATTGAAGAAACCAGGATATTTTCCTTATAGAATGTCCTGCCTTCTAGATTTGGCTTTTTGTATCCCTTATGGCATCATTTAACACGTTCTTCTACCTTGTGTTTCCTTTACATGCTTAGTTGAATATAGAAGATTGACTAGATTCAGGTTCAATCCTTTTAGCAAGAATACTTAGTAGCTGGTTCTGTGTATTTCCTGTTGCATCACATTGGGGAAAATAGAACATTGGTTTACCTACTTTCAGTGACGTTGAAATTGATCAGTGGGGTCAAGTGCGGTCAGTTTCATTTCCCAGTTTAAACTTCCCCACCATCATTTACCTAATGGTTTTAGCATTCAGCATTGACTATTACCTATATCGATTATTTCACTCAGTATTGAAAAATGATTTTATTAATCTTTTAATCGTTTTGCATTTATTAGCTAGAATTCTTCTATGTAGAACGCTCCCTTGTCAACCATTGGCAACCTTGAAAAGCAGTTTGTATAGGAAAGGCAGAATAAAAGCTTGATTCTTTCCTTTTATTTTTCAATTTTCTGAATAATGAATTGGTGCTGTAACAACACCCAGTGGTGATCCATTACATTTTTGGACCCACATATTTTTATATCTCTGTTTTAGTTTACTGAAGTTATTATTCTATTTAATGCCCAAATGGTCCCATCCTTTTTCCTCCTTTTGTCTTCTTTCGACAAAACCTCAGTAGTTCATGCTGTTTTCTTTCCTTTCTGGCACAATAAGATATAATAGACATACCTAGTACATTTTCTACACCAGATCTAGGCTGAAACATTTCTATAAGGAAGAATGGACCCTCTCAGTGGGGAGTGATATTTAGAGATCATAATCTTAATTCTAGAAGTTAATCTATTATCTTTTTAAGGTGCTATGGTATTCCATGACATACCATAATATATTTAATTATTTATTCCCTCTTGTTGGCATTCATTTTACCCCCAATTTTGCCAGATTCTACTTTTCAATTGCAAAGCCATATAGAAAACACGAGAAAATTGTTCAAAAAGCTTGCTACGGTCCCTGTATCATTAGCAAAAAATGTAAGATTAAAACCCAATACCAGGATAACTGGAATTCTTAATAGAAATTTTGGCAACTCAACAGTTCTTGGGCATTATGTAAAGACTAAAGGAAAATAATAACTCCTTCAGCTGAACAGACAATTTCTCCTCTGCTTCCTGGACCTGTTCTTTAACAAATGAAATGCTGATACTTTTCCCTCCTTTCATCTCTTGGTTGGAGAAGAATTTTCCTTCCCTTCCTTGGGGACCTTAGTGGAAACATATTTTTTGTTTGCTTTTTCTAACTGTGCTTCTGGCAAAGGGATGCACACTAGCTCTCCAGGTCACATAGCAGCTTGGACCTCTCATCAGTTCTATACAACTTAGGATGGAGGTGGAGTGCATACCATATTGGCAGTACGTTTTATTCTCCCAGAGGGGGTTCTGGCCTTCTTGATTCTATATTTTATTTCTTTGCCAATCATCAGATGGTGTGCAATGGAGGAAACAAAATTTATTAAGAGCTTTCAGCTGTGTGACTAGCAATAACCATTCCTGGCTGGTTACAAAGTTCCCCAGGTGCAACACACTATAGAACCCTGACTTTCTAGCCCATTGCAAATTCAAAACACAGTACTAACTCTGCCAACTGGTCCTCCTCTCAGGATCTACATAAAAAAGAAAGCTCCTAGTAACACTCTTAAAGCTTTTGATAATGATTATTGACTTTACAAAAAACTTTTATTGTAGTACAATCTACATTACAAAAAAGCACGCAAAAGTATACAGTTTGATGAGTTTCTACAAACTGAGTATAACCAGCATTTGGATCAATAAATAGTACATTATAGGCAACCCAGAGCTCCTTATGCTCCTTTCAGTGTCTCCTCTTCTGTGTCCAACAACTATTATCCTGATCCCTAAAATCATATATTAATTTTGCCTGACTTTGTACTTGTATAAATGGAATTTTATAGTATATACTCTTTTGCATCTGGTTTAGTTCTGTCAACATTTGTGAGGTTCAACCATACGAATATGTATAATTGTAGGTTGTTCATTCTAATTGTTGTATAAGAGTCTATTGTGTGTCTCTACCACAATTTATTTATGTATTCTTTGCTGATGAAAATGTAGGTAGTTTCCAATTTGGAGCTATTCCAAATAATGTTGCTATCGGCATTCTAGTGCATGCCTTTTCTCAACAAACATGCATTTCTGTTGGGAATACACCTAGAAAGGGGATTTGTGGTCATAATATATGCACTATGTGATGTTTTATTAGATAATGCCAAATAGTTTTCCGAAGTGGCTGTACCAATTCAAATACCTACCAGCAGTGTGCAAGTCCTCACCAACACTTGGTATTTTCCACCTTTTTCATTTATATGTATATATAAGTGAATGAAGATTTCTAGAGTAGAGACTTTCTAATACCAGCCTTTAGATTCTGTCTAAAGTACAGCCATATATATATATATATATACATATATATATATATATATTATATATAGTAGATTAGGGTGGGCCTCTGACAACATCTCATTTATTTCATTGATGATAGAGAATGGATCAGATGGATACACATGGCTTTGCATACCATCGAGAAGAAGCCCGTGGGTTCATTGACTTTAGAGAAGTCAACTGTTTCCTCCTGGTGTTTATTATCATACACATTTTATAACAAAAAATACAATAAAAGAGAAATATCATTCACAATTCCATAACTGTAGCACACTAATAATTTTTGAGTTCCCTCGTCCATAAACATATCTAAGTTTTATATGGTTGCAATCATAATCTAGACATAATTTCATATTATGTTTTTTTAACTGAACATTATATCTGAAGTTCTGTCTCATGGTGTATTACTATTTCCCTATCATGTATTTAGGTTGCTTCCAAAGTTTTGCTATTTTAAAGAGGCCTGAAGAAAAGATCTTCACCAGCTTACCTTTCCTTTTATTTACAAAATTAATTCTTTAGGTTAAATTCCTAAGAATGGGATTGCTGAGTAGAAAATTAGCGTCTTTTGGCTCTTTTATCATGCATCTTTCTTTCCAAAAGTCTTTCCACCATTTTTATACCAGCAGGATCAAACTTTTTTGGAAACCACAAGAGCCTAGTTTTACTTATAGCAACAAATAGCTTGTTAGTTCATGAACAAATAAAATATATAGCCTATAGTACAAGTAAATTATTTGTGCTTAGAAAATTTTAAAGTTCTTTCTTAGCTTTATTTTTAATAACTGAATCTGGAAACAACCCATTTCTACCAGTAGGTCAACAGATAAACAAATTATGCCACAGCCATACAATGGAATACTATTAGGCAATGAAAAGGAAAGAATCTTTGATACATGTGACAACATGGATGAATCCCAGAATGATTATGCTGAGTGAAAGAAGCCAGACAAAAACAAGTACATACTGTGTGATTCCACTGTATAAAATTCTATGAAATGTGAACTAATCATAGTGACAGAAAGGAGATTAGTGGTTGCCTGAGGACATGAGGTGAGGGGGGAGAGGGGCAAAAAGGAGCACATGGAAACATTTTTGGGCAATGGATATGTGTACTATCTAGATTGTGATGATAATTTCATGGGTATATGTATATGCCAAACATCAAATTTAACACTGTAAATATGTGCAGTTTATTGCATATCAATTATACCTCGATTAAGCTGATTCAAAAAATAAAGTTTCTTACTCAATATTTCCACCTCCTTGAAGATCAGTGAAGAGCATGAGTTGCTGTTAATTCATTATTATTACGTAATGTTAAACCTGTTACACTACATAATAGTAAATCAATAGCAACTCATGCCCCTCATTTTTGTCCCCCAAGTATCTATGAATGTGATCTTATTTGGGAGTAGGGACTTTGCAAATGTAATCAAGTTAAGATGAGGTGATAGAGAATTAGGGTGGACCCCAAATCTAATGATTGGTGTTTTTATGAGCGGAGGAGATGCACAGACAGACACATAGAGAGGAGAACGTCGTGTGCGGATGGAGGCAGAGTTAGGAGTGATGTCACTACAAGCCAGGGAATACCAAGAATTGTTCTGAGCCACCAGCAACTAGGAAGAGCCAAGGAAGGATCCTTTCTGAGAGCTTTCAGACGGTGAATAGCCCTGCTGACTCCTGGACCTCAGGTTTCTGGCCTCTAGGACTGTGAGAGAATAAATGTCTGTTGTTTTGAAATTACCAGAAATGGTTAATTTCTTGCACCAGCCTTTGGAAACTAATACATATATCAATATACTTTTACTAATTAGTATTCTCTGATTTTTAAAAATGTTGATGATAATACCAAGGAAAAAATGCAAAGCATCTATTCTATAGAACCAGACATCTGATTATTAGGCCCTGTGATGAAACTGTATTTTAAAAAATGGATGCCTCTTTGTTCTCTCCTTGTTTCTGTCTGATGTCCTGAAGCCAAATGTATTCCATCATGACTTTATGTGACTATGCAAACACAGTGGTTATCAAAGCATTGTCTGTAAATGCTTGGTGATCCCTGAGACACTTCCAAGGGGTCTGTGAGGTCAAAACTATTCAAAGTTTTGTGTTTTGTACTGTGTTGAGATTTTCAGTGAGAGTACAAAAGCAGTGGTAGGTAAAACTGCTGATATCTTAGCACAAATCAAAGCAGCACCACCCACTGTACTAGGAGACTTTTTATTCTGGGGTACAGGATTTTTTAACATTCTATGTTATGATATGGGAAATACAAATACAGTCCTTCTGTTACATACAAAAGTACAAAAACAAAACAAAACAAAACACCCAACACTTGTGTGGTACAGTTATGAGCTGTAGTAGCAGCTTTTCCCATGGACACCATTTTTACTTGATAGACTCTGGTTATTCAGATTTTTCAGACTTGGACATTTGGTACACATGCCCTTTCATGTTCAGAGAATCGTTAGAGACAAAGTCTTAGAGATTCTGTTTTCTTTACTGAGAATGACATTTCCTGTAAAAGCGTAAACAAGGAGAGGCCTGGGAAGTCCCAAGGATATGCGTATGGCATGGGCTTAGTACCCGGACTCCCTTGCTCCCAGCCCACTACCCTTCCCATTCCACTAAACAAGACAGGTGGCTTTCCAGATCTCACTCACCCTCTCCTTGAGACAGTTAGAGTTCATGCTGCAAAAGAAAGAAATGCCAGGTAGAAAAACTGATAAGTCAGATATTACACAGCCACTTAATTTTTATTTTGTAATTTTCACAATCTGAGCAACCAAGTAGAATACATAAAGAAGACACTAACACGTGGCATAATAAAATTCATTTGACCAGGAAAACAGGCTTCCGTGTTTTTGTCTCCAGCTCAGGTTTACTGTTTTTTGTTCTTTGTTTTTTTTGGTAGTTTTAATGCCAACTGTTTTCTGGGTCCTGCACTCACTTTGACAAACGCTACATTTAGTTGTAAATTGAAACATGGTGCATAGCTGCTATGATTAAGGAATTCAAAATCTTATCCAATGTAGGGCCTTGAGGGCAGAAAGAAATGCTGAGGGAAAAACATTCCGCCATTGCCATGTATAGATGAATGCCTGAAATAAATATGAACTGTTATTTCTGCAAACTTTCCCACTGTTTTGCATACTTCATTTCCCCCCATTTGTGAGTCTACAACATATTCCGGCAACGTTATGGGTTTCTGGTCACAATGAGTTGTTCTCAGGGGGGATGGGTCAGTGTTTGCAGCTCAGCTGGCTGATGCCAGAGTGGAGAGCTCCTCTGATTTGATTCCACCCCAGGCACTGAAGGATTTTCAAGATTTTCCTCTTAATATCTGGTTCTACTTGATAACCCTAGAGCATGCTGGGAAATCTCAGCAAGAGGAAAAGTTTAGCAATCACAGGGAGGCCTGCTTGGAGGGTTGTGGGTAAGTAGGAAAGCTTTCGAATGTGAGCACTACCGAGTCTTGAATGTTCTGCTTTTCACAAGGTTTTCCTTCAACAAAAAGGGTGTAGGCTTATGAGGACAGAGGGCTTTTAGAAAATGCAGCCATTCCCCAGACAGACAAGTGCATGACTGAGTCATTTCCCAAGAGAGGAGCCTCTAGCCAGCAAGGTATGTGGAGCCATATGCTTTAGCTTGCCGTTTAGGGATTTCAAAAGCAGGAGTTGGCAAAGGGCTGCATGGGTCTTTAGCTTCACATTTTTATCATGGCTGTTCTTACTTATTTGCTGAGTGCTGACATTGGCCTTGGCAGATGCAGGATAGAAGACATGCTATCTGCCTCTGATCAACATTGGAGAAAGTGCTCGATTTGGAAATCGGCTTTGAAGCCCCGAAGGTGAGCACAACCCAAAGGTGCGAAGGCTGTTATTGTGCAAACCAATTTCTCGTGTGTTTTCTTTTTTTACGGTTTCTCTTTTTGTGTGTGGTTGTCGTTGTTTATATATGGTCAGTAAGCCTCTCTGTCCTGGAAATGTTTAGCAACAGGCTCGATTCTCATTTGGTCTGGGTGCAACAAATGTGAGTTGGTCCCAAAGTAGGGAGGGTGGAGACGGGGCGTTTGTAGTGAGTCCTGGGGGAGAGCAAATTTCACTGAGTGGGTGGTGAGGCTCCGAGGGAGTCTGTACTCAGAACTAGCTTTTCTGAACGTACAGCAGGTGGATGAGGCATCTGACAGGTGTGTGATGAATGTTGACATAGAAGGAATCCAGCCAGAGGTGGTCTGTGTGTAACATGTCCCATAGAAGTGCAAGGAGGCTTCCTCATGGCTGGACAGGGCTAAGATAACACAACAGCCAGGAGGACTCTGTGGTCCTGGTCCTCCATATGCTGGAAATCACTACACTTTAATTGAATTCAGGTCACTTTATTAGGTTCCTACTAAGAAAAATACACAAGGCTTGAACATAATTAATTCTTGTGATTTAGATACTATTATCCTCATTTTAAATTGTAGGAAACTGAGGATTATTGACAGTAAGTGGCTTATCTAAGTTCATGCAACTGGTTCTGCTTGCTACATTATCTTCATTTTGATGAGAGATGACTTTCCTTTCTGTGACAAAAAAAAAAAGAAAAGAAAGAAAAAAAATCAACCTCATGCTCTAATTAATGAGTCTATGGCTTCTTTTAAAAAAATACTTAATATTTCTATATCACTTTTATGTTCACAGCAAAATTGAGAAAGAGGTACCTCCTGCCTCCCACCCATGCATAGCTTCCACTATTGTTAACATCCTCCCTCCAGAGTGGTACATTTGTTACAATCAATGAACCTACATTAAAGTATCATTATCCCTCAAAGTCCATAGTTTTTTTGTTTGTTTGTTTGTTTGTTTTTTTAGCTGAGCCATCCTGCTACCTGTTGGCAGCTCAGCAGCTGCTCAGCTCGGGCTGGACTCTAACTGCTGTTGCTCAGAGCTCAAACTCTTGAGCGAGCTCTTAACCAACTGAGCCACTCAGCTGGCCCATCAAAGTCCATAGTTTAGATTAGGGTTTCTCTTGGTGTCATACATTCTATGGGTTTGGACATATGAATAACGATGTGTATCCATCATTATGGTATCATACGGAGTACTTTCACTGCCCTAAAACTCCTCTGTGCTTTGCCTAGTCATCTGTCCCCTTTACCCTCCCCACCCCATGCCTGGCAACCACTGATCTGTTTACTGTCCTCATAGATTTGCCTTTTCCAGAATGTCATAGAGTTGGAACCCTACAATATGTAGCCTTTTCAGATTGGCTTCTTTCACTTAGTCATATGCATTTCAGACTCACCCGTATCTTCTCATGGCTTGATAGCTCATTTCTTTTAGAGCTGAATAATATTCCATTGCCTGGATGAAACCCAGTTTATTTTTCCATTCATTTGCTGAAGGACATCTTGGTTGCTTCTAAGTTTTAGCAACCTTGAACAAAGCTGCGATAAACATGCATGTGCAGGTTTTTGGTGGATGTAAGTTTTCAATTCCTTAGGGTAAATACCAAGGAGCACAGTTGCTGGATCTTCTGCTAAGAATATGTTTAGTTTTGTAAGAAACCACCAGACTGTCTTCCAAGGTATCTGTACCCCTTTGCATTCCCACCAACGATGAGTGAGAGAGAATTCCTGTTGCTCCACATCCTCACCAGCATTTGGTGTTGTCACTGTTCTGAAATTCTGAAACCACTAATAGGTGTATAGTAGTTTCATTATTGTTTTAATATGTATTTATCTGCTGACATAGGATGTGATGCATCCTTTCATATGCTCATTTGCCATTTGTATATCTTTTTTAGTGAGGTGTCTATTAAGGTCTTTCCTTATTAATTAATTGGGTTGTTTGTTTTCTTATTATTGAGTTTTAAGTGTTCTTTGTATATTTTGGATAAGCGTTATTTATCAGATGTGTCTTTTGAAAATATTAGCTCCCAGTCTGTAGCTTGTATTCTCATTCTTTTGACATTGTCTTTCACAGAGCAAAAGTTTTAAATTTTGATGAAGTCCAGCTTATCAATTCCTTCTTGCATGGATTGTGTTTTTGGTGTTTTATCTAAAAAGTTATCACCATATGATCTCACTTATATGTGGAATCTAAAAAACTGAATAAATGAGCAAAGTGAACAGAAATAGTCTCAGAGACACAGAGGAAAAACTGATGGTTGCTAGATGGGAAGGGGGTGGGGATGAGGGAGAAGGGGAAGGAATTAGACAGCATAAATTGGTAACTACAATATTGCCACAGGGATAGGAAAGACAGTTTGGGGACTATAGTTAAAAATGTTGTAAATATTTTGTAGGGCGTCAGATAGACACATGTCTTGTTAGGGAGACCATTTCATTGATGGTGTAGAGGCTTAGCCACTACACTGTACACCTGAAGCTGATGTTGAATAATATTGTATGTCAACTATAAGTGAATATATATATAGTCATGGGATATGGAGTATAGTTTGGGGAATGGAGTCAATGGAATTGTAATAGATATGTATGATATCGGGGGTGGAGGGGCAGTAGATGGGGGGGTTGTCACTTTGTGAGGGGTGAAAATTATAACTATTGCATTGTTTTGTATACCTGAAGCTAATGAAAGAAAGAAAGAAAGAAAGAAAGAGAAAAAGACAGAAAGAAAGAAAGAAAGGAAGAAAGAAAGAAAGGAAGAAAGAAAGAAAGGAAGAAAGAAAGGAAGGAAGAAAGAAAGGAAGAAAGAAAGAAAGAAAGAAAGAAAGAAAGAAAGAAAGAAAGAAAGAAAGAAAGAAAGAAAGAAAGAAAGAAAGAAAGAAAAATACATAAATAAAAAGTCATCACCATGCTCAAGGTAATCTAGGCTTTCTCCCATGTTTTCTTCTAGGAGTTTTATACTTTTGCATTTAGTATTTAGATCTATGATCCTTTTTGGCTTAATTTTTGTGAATGGTGTAAAGTTTGTCTAGATTCACATTTCTGCATGTAGATGTCCAGTTGTTTCACTACCATTTGTTGAATTGACTGCCTAGCTCCACTGTGTTGCCATTGCTTCTTTATCAAAGATCACTTGACTGTACTTACGGGGATCTAGTTCTTGGTTTTCTACCTTTTTCCGTGGGTCTCTTTGTCTATACTTTCACCAATATCACATCATCTTGATTACTGTAGCTTTGTAGTAAACCTTGAAGTCAGGAAGAGTCAATGCTCCAACTTTGTTCTTCTTCAGCGTGGTTATTCTGGGCCTTTTGCCTCTCCACATAAACTTTAGAATTAGTTTGTCAATATCCACAAAACAACTTGCTGAGATTTTAATTGGGATTGCTTTTAACCTGTAAATCTAGTTGGGAAGAATAGACATCTTGACAACATTGAGTCTATTTCATGAACATGGAATATCCCTTAATGTATTTAGTTCTTTGATTCTCTTCATTGGAGTTTTGTAGTTTTCCTCATATAGATCTTGTACATATTTTATTAGATTTATTTCATGTTTTGGGTGCTAATGTAAATGGCATTGTGTGTTTTTAATTTCAAATTCCACATGTTCATTGCTGGTATATAGGAGAGCAATTTACTTTTATACATTAACATTATATTCTGCTACATTGTTATAATTACATATTAGTTCCAGGAATTTTTTTTGTCAGTTCTTTTGGATTTTCTACATAGGTGATCATGTCACCTGAGAGCAAAGACTCTTTTCTTTCTTTCTTCCCAATCTGTATACCTTCAATTTCATTTTTCTGTCTTATTGCATTAGCTGGAACTTTCATACAATGTTGAAAAGGAGTGGTGAGAGGGAACATCCTTGCCTTGCTCCTAATCTTAATGGAAAAACTTTCAGTTTCTCACCATTAAGTATGATGTTAGCTGTTGTTTTTTGTAGATATTCTTTATCAAGTTAAGAAAGTTTCCCTCTGTTCCTCATTAACTGAGAGTTTTTATCATTAATGGGTGTTGGATTTTCTCAAATGCTTTTTCAGTATCTATTAATATAATCATGTGGGGTTTTTTTCAGCCTGAAGGACTGCATTAATTAATTTTTGATTTTATGACTTCTTGATGATATCTGACAGTTTTATAATTTTTTTCTTGGTGGGATATTAAATGAGGCATATTATTTAAATGATTCTAAATTCATGGAAACTTTGGGAAATACATTTGTGTGTGTGTGTGTGTATGTGTGTGTGTGTAAAATAGAATTTGTAACAACTGCCCCAGGGCAGATGTTCATTGCTTACCTAAAGTAAGTGGATGTTTTTAAAAAAAATCTAAATTATTTTTGCCTCTAATAATACTATGAGGATACATTAGGTTTTGAAACCTAAACAGTTCTTGAAAAGTAGCTACAAACTGCTAACTATAACACTATCTAATTTGAATCAAGTAATTTGCATCCTGATATCACAAAGAAGTGCTATATTTGTTTTCTTTTACTTAATTCCATCACCAGATAGATGTATTTAATAGCATAAACTTTATATAAATCTTTTTTCCATTTTACTTTTATTCTATGTTCATTCAGGAGGGCTCTGACATATTATACAAATTGTGAAATTTTTTTCTTAAATATATGTCTGGAAATTTCTTGCTTATTAATCCTGATATTTTATTAAAACAAACAAACAAACCAACCAACAAACAAACAAAAACTTTCATTCATGTCTATCTTTGGGCACCTGTAATACTCTACCACATAATTGTTTGGAACTCTCAGTGTTGACATAACTTTTGATTTTTTCATAGACAAATAAACATTGTCATTTTTTTATTATTTTAATTTAAGCCAGTTCAACTCTCTGTCTCAACATAGTAAGAATGTCTTCTTTTCTATAAATAAGCTCAAGCCCTCATGATGCGTCTTTGAATTGTTTTAGATAATAAATGTAGAAGGAATATTTCCCCCTCACTTTATAAAGCTGGTTGTGACAGACAGTAGATCGGCTTGGGCCATGTCCATACCAACATCATTACCATCTCCTGTTCTGTACTGCATTTGCTAGATACCTGTGCTGTGAAGGATCAGGATGTGATTTGAATTCTATCAACCAGGTGCAAGTTCTAGTGGCAGTGGTGCTGAAGATACCATTTCCTTTTATGAATCTAACAGAAACAAAGTGGCTTTAGAGCCAGTGCTCTTAGCAGCTTCCCAGTTCCTGGGCTGTAGATAGTTCAGTTAAGATGTATTCGTGAAGTGGTTTCCTGATTCCCCAATTTATCAGTGAGGTTTCTTCCAAGAAAAAGAACAAATATATGTGTGTGAGTGTGTGTGTGTGTGTGTGTGTGTGTGTGTATATATATATTCATATATATGTATTCATACACATATATACACACACATATATACACATACACACAAATATATACATATGAGTATATACACATGCATACATACATATTACCTTCTGGAAGGTATATATAAATATATAATGCTCACATTTATATAAATATATATAAAATATGTTATTTATAAAAATACAGATTATATATTTATATATTTTTAAAGAAATTGAGTTATGTGATTATGGGGGCAGGCGGGATCAAAATTTGTAGGGCAGGCCAATAAGCTGGAAACTCAGACAGGAGTTGATATTGTCCTCTTGGGTATGACACCTGTAGGGCATGCTGGAAACTCAGGCAGGCTATATTAATATATAGTACAGTGTTGAGGCAGAATATTTTCTTCTCTAGAAAAACCTCAGTTTCTGCTCTTAAGGCCTTCGACTGAGTAGGTGAGTTTCACCCACACTGTTGAGTGTAATCTTTTTTACCTAAAGGCAGCTGATAGTAGATGTTAATTACATCTACAAAATAACTTCACAGCAACATCTAGTGCCTGACCAAACAACTGGACACCAAAGCCTAACCAAGTTGATACATAAAATTTAACCATCATACCTTGTTTTCTTATTGTAACAGAGATAGCAAGTAACTTGGTGGACCACCTGGGCAGGATTATTCTAGAAGCCTATCTTGGAGTCTCAGCCTAGAACCTGCTTTGAAGTTCTGCTAACAAATTTCTAAGGATATGATCCTCTGTCTGCTTAACATAGTTTTTATTAATTGCAACTGGACCTCATTGCTATTCTAGCAAAGTCTTGATCTCAAAACATAACCAGGAGAGTATGAGAAAGAAAATGTGTAGGCTAATTATACTCATAAGCACAGATGCAAAAGTAGTAATTAAAATATTAGCAATAGAATTCAGGAACTCATTTACAATAACATATGATCAAGTTGAATTTGTACCAGAAAAGCAAAGTTCAACATTATAAAAATAGTTAATTTAGTTTACCACATTGCCAGATTAAAGGAGAAAAAAACTTTGTTTTTTTCAATAAATATATGAAAAGTATTTGATAAAGTGCTATTAGGGAATTGGAAATAGAAATGAATTTCCTTAACCTGATGAAGCATATTTAAAATAGCAAACATCAGACATGACACAACACCGAATTCAATGTTAAATGCAAGCCTTTTCTTTAAAAACAGCTACAAGACATAGATACCCATTATCACCATTTAGGTTCAATGTTGTGAGTGGGAAGAGTACTCACAAAGAAAAAGAAACAATAATCATAAAGATTGGTAAAGCAGGAATAAAATTCTTAATACTTGCAGATGAACTTATCACAGAAAAACGCATAAAATATAGAGGCAAATATTCAAATTAGTGAGAGAGTTCAGCAAGTTTGCTGGACAAAGCTCAATATACAAAAGTTAAGTGTTTTCTACACACCAGCAAACAGACCTTTAAAAATTCAATTAACATACTGTGTAGGAATAAGAAAAATAAATAAATAAAGATCAGTAAGGAGAAAATTATAACAATTTTAATGAAAGGTCCTGAAGAAGAGTGAAATAAATGGAGCTACAGACCATGTTTTAGCACAGGAAGGTTTAATATTGTAAAGATGCTAGTGCTCACCAAACTGATTTACATTGGTTAAGAAATTCAAATCAAAACCCCAGTACGATTTTTTATGGAACTTTCCAAATGTATTTTAAAGTTTATAAGAAAGAACAAGAGCAAAAAATAGCCCAGATGTTCAGATGCTCCCAAAGAAACACTAGGTGGGGATAAAGGGGGAGGGGAACCTGGCTACTTGTAAGTGTTAAAAACTATAGTAATAACATCAGTAAATATAGGCATAGAGATAGATAAGTAATCAATGAAACAAATAAAACAAACAGCTCAAAACCCAGACATATATATATGGAAATCTGATACATGGCCAGAATGGCAGCGCAGGTCAGTGGGGAAAGAATAGATGTGGAAAAACAGGAATCCTAATCCCGACATTACAGGATATACAAAATCAATTTTAAATGCAATAAGAATTAAAACATGATCGGCAAAACTTCCAAAAGTTGTAAGGAAATATAGAATAGATTTATACCTTTCATTGAAAAGTTACTTGAACAAAATGTAAAAGGAGGAAACTTTGATTTTGGAATTAGTTACTTATTAAATATTTGGTAGAACTTACATGTAAAACTTTTGACCTTGGCGTTTCCTTTCTGAAAAAATTTTAGGTGGATTCAATTTCTTTAATGGGCATGGACATATTCAAGCTTTTTAGTTTTTTCTTCAGTAAGTTTTGATAAATTAACTTCTTCAAGGAACTTGTCATTTTTTCTAAATTTTCTAATTTATTGGCAAAATCTATTTATAATCTTAAAAAATATATATCCTGTCAGTCTCTGCGGAATCTTTAACTGTGATGCATTTTTATTCCAAATAATATGCCTTTCCTATTTTTCTTGATTAATCTTGCTGAAGTTGGTGAAATTTACTACTCAATTAAAAAAACAATTCTTCTGTTTAGTTGATCTACTCTGTTAATATCATTTCCTATTTCATTGCTATTTCATTTTATCTCTGGTTCCTGAATTATTTAGAAGTATATTTTTAACTTTCTAAATACATGGGCTTTAAAAATCTATCATTGATTTCTAATTTAATATTACTGAGATCAGAGAATGCAGATTATAATAAGATTCTTGGCACTATATTGAAATGTTCCTTATGTGGTCAGTTTTTATGGACAGTTCATATATACTTGAACATAATGTTTATTCTCTGGCTATGTTCTATGAATGTACATATATATGTGTGTGTGTATATATATATATATATATATATATATATATATATATATATATATATATNTATATATATATATATATATATATATATATATATATATATATATATATATTAGTTTTGTCCTTCAAATATTCTACATACGGATTCTTTGCTTACTTGATCTCTAAACTACTGAGAAAGGTGTGTAAATCTTCTACTATGGTGGTTAATTTGTTGATTTCTTCCCTTCATTCTTTAACTTTTTGTTGTATATATTTAAGAGTATTTTATTTGTGCCTGCAGGTTTAGAATTTTTAGTTTTCTGTAGAATTAACTTTTTATTAATATATATATAAGCCCTCTCCATTAATAAAATGATTTTTCTTCTTAAAGTTTATTTTTTGTCCGATATTATTTTTACTACACCATTTTTATTTTGGTTAGTACATGCTTAATGTGTAATTTTTCTATACTTTTAATCATTCTGTAGATTTTCATTTTAGATGTTATTTTTGTAAATTTTTTTTAAATGTGACTATTTCAAAACTATAAAATTATAGTTTAAGTTTTTTTTTGTCTTTTAGTTGTGCAGTTGGGTCTGTTTACATATATTTGGGTCCATTTCTTTCATCTTTTGTTGTGACATTTTGTTTGACCAGGGACTCCTTTTGTGCAGTAAGAAGTTTGAGCTTTCCTCCTTAATATGACTAGGAATCATCAAGGTGTGTACTGAATGGTTTAATACAAAATATACAGATACACACACCACATAGGAAGTAGGTTTTACATGTTCATTTTACATCTGAAGAAACTGAGCCAGACTGGTTAATTGTCTGGCTTGAGGTCCCAGAGCTGTTATGTGACAAAGATTAGATTTGAGTCAAGAGCTTATGGAAATGGACTCCAAGTCCACTATCCTTTCATGCTGTCATCTTGTCTTCATGGTGAAGAGGCTCTATCATCTATGGTGGAATTGAAGATGACAGAAAAGGTCAAAGAAGGAAGGGGACTCTCAGGAGAGGCAAGTAAGGTGCTCTGAGATCAGAATTTTTATTGCCTTTAAAAGGAAGTTGAATAGAATTTTGAAAGTGAATGACTTTTGGGGCTGTTTTTGTGTATTCGATAGGATGTACTCATCAGAAAGTGATGATGTTTGCTCCAATTTAAGTGGCATTTAAACACAAAGTCATTTTTCTTTTATTAGTCATGGTACTTTGCCCATGATGAAAGGAAAGTTTCATAAAATCATAATTTAAAACTGAAGTGAATGGTGATTTTACCAGTTTTCCTGATAAGTAGAGAGATAAGAAGAATATGGTTGAATAAGTCTGACCATGAGAAGACCTAAGAGCAAGTCCAGTTTAATGGTTCACAAAGGAAACCAAAGTGTAGAATTTCTCTCTGTTAAAGTATTCTGTTTTGTTGTTCAATAATTCGCTTAACAAGAATTCCTTGAGAATTTTCATAGGGTCACTGAAGCAAGTTTTGGTAATAGGTTTAAAATTTGATGGGAAACAATTGTTTGCTTAAACGAAACTTTGATCATTAATTGTCTACAATTATAGAGAATGTGTGAATAAGTGGTATGGAGGGGATTGCAACCATCCTTGGAGATGGAAGAATCTATAAATGCTAATGGCTGATATTTTTTATGGATTCTATGAAATTTCAAAATAATCATTTGTTTCACCTTAGGTCACAGCAGCAACTTTCTAGACCCAGTGCCATGTTCCCTTGCCCAAACTAACACCCTCACAGTCATCTGGCGAACTCTAGGTAGCTTGAACATACTGTGAGAATCACATTGAAACTAGCTTCAGAATCTTAGTTTTGCAGGTCTAGGTGACTAACGTTTTTGATAGAGTAAGCTGCAAAGTCTATTTTCAAGTGAAATATACTTATTTTTATAAGTAAAAAGCCTTTTAAATTAACAAAAGCTGCAGTTGAAAGTCTTAAAGGAAATTTATGTGGGCATACACAAAGGCTGAACTTCACTTTGACCCACTGCTATCTAAGTTACCAAAACAGCATGCTGATGGTCGATGTCCCTTTCCTTCCATTTTAGGATCGCCTCTGCTTGTATTAGTGTGGGAAGATAGAGAGGTCTGTGAGATGTGCCAGTTAAAGGATACTGCAATAGGCTTTTAACTGGTCTCTTCACTTCTATTCTTATTCTGTACAACTTACATACATATTGCCATTTGAATAATTTTTTAAGCCAGTTGAATCTTATGAATAAAGTGCTAACTCTATAATTTAGATTAAAAACTATTCCCAGTCCAATCCCAAACTCCCATTCTGATCTCACCTCCAATCCTTCATCACTACCTCCAAACACACACACACACACACACACACACACACACACACACACACACACCAAGTTCAAGCCACATGTGGTATTTGCTCTTTCTTTCTTTGCACATGCTGTTCACACTGCTTGAAATACCCTTGACTCTCTCTTCTACATTTATAATCTCAAGACTCAGATTAAATATCCCTTCCTCTTTGAAGCCATATTGAACCTGCCTCCCAGAGTTGCTCCCTCCTCTGAGCTGCCTAAGCACATTATAAATTCATCATTTTATGGAATTTACCCATCATATGCTAGCAATCCATAAACTAAAAGACATAGCAATAGTAGCTGCATAGGGATTCACGTTCCTCTCCCAATTTACCCCCATTGCTTTTGTCTCTTCCCACCTTGCTGCTAATTAGCTCTGGGGTGGAAAAGGAATATAATTGCTAGCCAGGGGTCTTAGAACAAGTAAACAATGGAGGACTAGTCCTAAGGAATGACAGCTAAGAGAACAGGGGCATTTCTATGACCCCATGGCGGTCTATCGGGGCCTGCTGTTCTCAGGCAGCCATCTGTGTCTGGGGATGCATAGCAAATAGGCCTGTGTAAATTAAAGGTTACCAGTATAAGAAACACATTCTGCTTAAGTCTAAGAGAAAACAGGATTATATTAAACACATGGACAAATAATAACCTTCCCCAAGTGTTGACATTTCTGTAAAACTCACATTAATCATATAGTCTATTTTAATACAGCAAATGCAAATACATGCTTATGCTGAGGTATTATAAAGAAATAGTTCAGTTTTTACTTAAAATTTGGAAAATCTGCTAACCATAGTTTTATAAAGATGAGCTATTCAAGGCTATAGCCTAGTCTGGTAATAATAGTAACAGTTGCCATTTGTTCAGTGTGTATTAAATCCCAAATTCTATGAGGGATGTCTGACAACTATGTCTTATTGTTATATATTTTATTTTATCCATGCGAAGCACTTGTAAGCTAGGTACAATCACCCCCATTTTATAGAATAGAGAGCTGACGCCCAAGAGATTGGATAACTTGCTCAATGTTATCTGGTTTGTGAGTAGAGTCTAAATTAGAATTCCAGTCCTTGTACCTACAAGCACACGCTCTTTCTATCACACTAGCTTGCCTCATAGAGGCACTTCTGAGAAATAACATCTGTGAAGAAATAAAGAGCTTCTCAAAAGCTGGACCTGCAAACTAACACCTATAACTCAACAGCAAACACTTGTGTTGGTTAAAGGAAATGTATTTTAGAGGTCAATTTGGCTTCCCTGCCACCATAATCACTACAAAAACACTTGAAATGAATGATCAGATGTAGCGATGCCTTGACGGTTTTCCGACACTGTCCATCCCAACAGGAGACCTTCTGACATCGGGCCAAGGGCACCATGTAGAAGTTGTGACCTGACATCCCTCTTTGTTCATGGCCTTTTCCCACATGTCATTCTTCCCGCTGCTTCCCCTAACTTCCGGTTTTCAGTCTCTGTCTGGTCACACAGCATTCCATGCTTGTCTTCCCCTCTTTACTCTTCGCCTTACACAAGGATCTACCTCCTCTGGACATAGCTGCGATGATTGCATTCACAGAGTTCTGGCCTCTTGTTTCACAGTGCAGAACCAGACGGCCTTGACAGATAGGCCTATAACGGTGTTTACCCAAGTATGGTTTGATGACCTCTTCTATCCTGGTTACACTGGGAGGGAGACTTATAAAGTATCTGAGTTGACTGACTCAGGAGCACTTGGGAGTGGAGCATTATCATCTGCACTTTCTTTTTTTTTTTAGCTGAGCCATCCTGCCACCTGTTGGCAGCTCAGCGGCAGCTCAATTCGGGCCAGGAATCGAACCAGCGACCCTGTTGCTCAGAGCTCGCACTCTTGAGCGAGCTCTTAAAGAACTGAGCCACTCGGCCGGCCATCATCTGCACTTTAACAGGCTTTCTCGTTGATTCCTCCGTGACCAGTGTATGGTAAGGACTGCCTGAAGTTTGATGTGATCGCTAGGCATTCCTGTCATTTCTGCCCCCCTCTGCCCTGAGTGCTCACTGGTCTGACCCAAATATACCATTGCTCTGTTCCATTAGTGTGTTTAACTGCGGGTTGCTTATATTGCTTGGACCTTTTGGAAAAATCATATCCTGGGAGTGACTGCCTGCCCTCTGCAATCACGAATGTAATTTTCCCTTTACTTCACACACAACCTACGTTTCCCCAAAGCCTCATCTGTTTGTGGGTACAAATAGAGCCACTTAATGTTTATAACCCAAATTTCACTGACTCATGCCCACACCTACATAATACAAGACCTCAATTCCCTGCAAAATTGTCCCCGAGTATTTCTGGGAGGTTTGGGAGGTGCCTCACAGGTGCTCTCCACCTGCTTCTCCCGCCCATGCTGCTGGTGGATGTGTGTTGTGTTTGGAGTCATTTAGGCGATGCCTCTCCATGAATGCAGGGCTGGTGGCCTCCCTGTAGATGCTGATCTCCATGACCAGGACTAGGGGCTTCCTTGCTGTGCTCTCATAGCCTCAAATCCCATGTTTCCAGTCCAATTGCTTCCCTGGATGTGCCCAAAATAACCTGTATACCCCAAACAAGAGCTCATGAAAAATAGTCTCTTTATAGACCCTCTCACCAGTTCATGGTGCATCCCAGCCATGTCTGAATCTCCGAAGCCCTTTTACACTTAGGTTGGGACTCTTCTCCCTACAAAACACATGCGCGTGTTAAGTTTCTGATTCCCATGGTCCCAGGTTGAGAGCCACTAAAGAGAATCCCTTGGGAAGAGGTTTAAACACACTTTAGAATGTTGGGTAGGCTGTCAGTGTGAGACAGCCCAAACAGTACTGCCCCTGAACAATTTGTTTTTCCTTTCAAAGAGGACATCTGATATTTAATTGTAGACCATGAAAGAAAAGAGAAAAGCAGGGAACGGAACCACACACAGCCTTCAGCATTCTAAATGGAACGTTCTCCCCTGCCCCTTATCCTTTACCATACAGTGCCAGCTGTCAGCAAAAGCTGTTTTCAAACCAATTACCCTTTCTTTATCAGAAGGGAGGGTAAAATCTTAACAAAGGAACAGATGATTGGGTTGCCATTGGTTCTTCTGACTCTGGAACTGCTTTCGGAAGGAAGTTGCATATTTGCAGAATTATTATTATCAATCAGCCTTTATTGCTTCAGCTTTCTTTATTGCATTCTAACACACAAAGTAATGAAAACATAAAATAAAGAGAATAAAACACGTAATGCATCACTGTGCAGATATTGCAATCATAGCAAATCCAATATAAATGCCCTACAGGGAATATTTGAGCCTTCCAATACATTGCTAACAGTTTGCATGACACTACATCACGTTATTTATCTCCTAAACCTGTCATGCTCTGCTAAATATCATGCCAGCATCAACCCCAAATTGCACTACTCCTTTCCATCCTCCAAACGGAAGGCATATTTCTTCGCTGTCGCTGGTTTTAATGTTTGCAAAGAGTAGCTCCAGCTCCTGAATAATTAATGCATAACGATTACTAAGCTATGGGTAGTTTACTATTCTAGCCCCTCTGGTCTTTGCAATGTTGCTTGCTTTAATATGCACTTCAAATTGGAACCAAGAGGTAGTAAAAGTCATTAAGACGGCATGAAGCTCAGTCAATAATGATTTACAGAGTTTGGACGCATCCCCGGTTTGGTTTCTCATTCTTGGCTCTCAAGCCCCATCTGCTGCTCATTTCTCACTTGGTCTGCCTTTTGCAAATGCTTCTTTGATGGCAGGGTTTCCGCTCTATTTGCACTTCCTGAGAAGAGTCAACGCTCAAGAGTTCAGACCAAGCACACACTTCCTCTGCGGTATTATTTCCAACTCCGGAAGAACATTGGCAATGACTAAATGCACTTGGAATATTTCTGCCAAATATACACACGTCAGGCAACTTCATGGTCTCACACAGTATGAGCGCCTAGTCAATACTGAATAATAATAATTACAGGGGTGATTCACCCCTAAGGACCACAGGAGGACTTCAAAGCTAGCTGAGAGGGCTATAAAGAGAAGGAGCGGGAACACTCTCAGGTTGAGAGTGGCAGAGGAATAACTTGAAGGCTGACTCTGCTATGGGCTGCTCTGTGGTTTCTGCTTAAGGAGGTTCCTATGGATCAACTCGGACTTTAATGAGTGCCATGTGTTGTAAGCTGCTCCATCTCAAAGGGCAGAAACGGGTCATTTTAGTGGCCTTGCCTATGAGCTGGAATGATCGAATGCTTCAGAAGTATCTAATGAGAAGACGAGACGAGGGCAGGGCAAATTCCCCTTGGGTAGGCATCAGAAAGAGAACTAGTGTCTTCTGGAAAGCCAATGACTCAGCGTTTATTCTCTTTGGTTCTTGGTATACATATACAATAGAAAACTGGTCAAGACATTTGTGGGATGCTGGCAAATAAAAGAATATGTTGTGAACGCCATGCCATGTTGACGAAACAGAGGGCCACTTACAGCTTGGTTGCTCAGTGTTTTCCTCTTGTAGAATATTATGCCATTACCCTCCCTTTTAGAGTCCCTCAATTGTCTCCATTAAATGAAAAAATTTAACATTTCAGAAATAAATATATAAATGCTTTGAACCTGGTTTCGTCAATTGAAAAAAGATCTGAATTTGCTTGTGGTAGGAGATACTGTTAATTCTTTGAGGTGGTTCAGAAAAGGTCTCTGACTAAGTGGACCCTGGTGACCTACATGTTAGCATAAGTCTAAAAGGTCAAACTTTCTATTTCCTGCTCACCCAGCAGACCAAGCCTTATGTACTGTAATTGGTGCTTTGCCCTTTCCAGCTCTTAAACTGTTGCTAGGCCTGGCACTGGGTTAAATGGATGGAACCCCTGTCCAATGGCAGAGTAAATGGGAATGAGGCTAAACGTGTGCATTGCTCCATAACTGCACTTGGTCTGCTAATGAAGCATTTGTCAGAGAAGGAAGAAGTGCAAGAGAAATATCTGCAGAATGACCCAAGAAGCCCCCACCCATATGGTGTATGATTAAAGAACAGGCTGAGTATCAAAATCTCTGAGGACTTTGGAGAAATAAAAGACACTGACTCCAAATCAGCATCCCCTTTTGTGACAGATTCCCAGCAGAAGAACCCCATTAAGTCAGGCTCCCACACAGCTCACCATGTGCGGTGGGACCATTGCATGCTCTCGTGCTCTAATGGGTCGACTGCTGGTTGTCATAATGAAAGAGATGGGGTTGAGGAGAGTCAGGGAATCTCAGGGGAGGCCACAAAACGCTTTGGTTCAGTCCGAGGAGCTCTCCTTACCCCACTGCGCTACTCCTCCAGGTGTCAGGGCCCCATTCTCCTTTCCATTTGTGTAAGTGACCCAAGCCATTGAAGGTGAGATGAAGAGACTGCCCATATCAGGTGGGTTGAGTGAACTGAGCAGTGGTCAAATGAGCTGTCGTGTGAGTTTCATTTCTACATGTCGGCCCGTGAGCAACACCCAGGCTGCTGTGGCCTGAGCACCAGCTCTGCTGCCATGAAGCCTCTAAACAGTCCTTCATTCCTGTATGTAGCCTTCCAAGCCTTGAAATCATTTCCTGGACTGAGTGACATGGGGCGGGGGGGGGGACCAAAGATCCTATTTTTCCAAATTGGTGCCATCTTGCACCTGCACTTCAGCTTTTCAAACATGAGTGATATACTCGACTCTATTGCTTTCGCACCCCTGCTTTAATACTCCTCAGGCAGGAAGTGATTCAAAACGCCTCCCTGGGGTCGGGGGAGGCAACCTTGTGGAACATGTGAAAAAATTCTAAGGAGGGAAACAGTTGATATGGAAGGGAGGTTGAACACAGTTACAGCTTAATGTTATTCTGCCATATTTATCAGTAGATATGCAAATAACTTTCTAAAGTATGTGTGTCCTTGGGTAAGTAATTTAATCTCTGTGTACCTCCATCTGTTTTTTCATTTGTACCAGGTATAACAATTGCATCTAACTCCTAAAGTTGTTGGCATTGAAAGATGTCATACATATAAAGTACTTCATTTAGTACTGGGCGTGTCCCATAAAGGTATGTTCAATGTGGAGGAGTCAGTCGCAATTCCCACTCTAAAAGGCTGTGAAGCTACTATCGTTTTCAGAGGCTCCTACTCATAGCCAGGATCGGGTCATGTTGTCTGCATCCCCGGCCATGTGAAACATGTTTGGGATTTAAAGTCAGAGGACCTGGATTTGAATCCTGGTTCAACCCCTTAACTATTATTTGACTGTAGGCCAAGTTACCCGGTATGTCAGTTTCCTGTGCTGAGCAAATTACCACCAACTCTGTGGCTTAAAACAGCAGAAATGTATTCTTCAACAGTTCAAGAGGCTCGAAGTCCAAAATCAGTTGCACTGGCCCCAAATCAACGTGTGAGCAGGGCTGAGCTAAGAAGCTCTGGGGAGTATCTATTCCTTGTCTCTTCCAGCTTCTGGTGACTGCTGATATTTCTTGGTTTGTGGCTGCATCACTCCAATTTCTGCCTCTGGGGGTCACATTTCTCTCTCTCTCTCTCTCCTGTGTGTGTGTGTGTGTGTGTGTGTGTGTGTGTGTGTGTGTGATCTCACTCTGCTCCCATTTTATTATAACTGTTGTGATCACATTTAGGGAGCACTGGATAATCCAGAATAATCTCTCGATCTCAAAACCCTTAATTTAATCCCATCTGCAAAGATCCTTTTTCCTTATAAAATAACATTTGCAGGTTCCATGGATTAGAGCCTGGTATTGTTGGAAGGCCGTTGTTTTGCCTACTGCCTGACTTCTCCTAGTCCAGCGATTTCACCTGTACGATGGGAGTAATGAGACTAACTCACAGGTTATTGAGAGGATTAGGTCAATAGCCCGAGAAGAGGCCTTATTAATGTTAATATGTCATACCATAGCTGTTGAGAGAGATCTCCAAAAATCCATTTAGGCCATTGGAGCTCTAATATGCATCCTGTGGTCCTATGGCAAGATGTAGCATACAGCCCATGTTGTCTGAAATGGTGTTTGAAGAGTCTGAAGTCGAAAATCACAAGAAGCCATCCATTTTGGTTCAGATCAAACATCACAGGCCTGCTGTTTGCTGGACACTCTGCTGAGGACTGAACTGACAAGGATACAAAAGCCGCAGTCTTGAGGAATTCCATTCATGATCTATTGCATTTGGGTGTACTGACATGAAATTTGGGTGCACAGTCATGGGTGGCATTATCGGATGACACCGAGAGTGCTGTGGTACGGAGTGGGCATGAAGAAAGCTGGGGCTTCTTAACTCTGTAGGAGGAATCACTGGGCAAAACTCGCCTTGTCTATAGGTCCAGCCCCCTTCAGTTGCTTTGTCATCACAAGTTAAACAGATCATCCTTATGCTCTTTGGCTCCTAAATTTTGGAACGGAATGGATGCCAGTGTTGTGGAATGAGATAAAAGCATGGTCTCTGCTTGACTCTTCTCAAAACCTTGAAGGTCACAGAGAGTTGTTGCCGGAGGATGCTTTCAATTTAGCACAAAGAGCCCAAGAAGGGTCTTAGTTCTTTTTTCCACTTTCCAATTTAAACATGCCTGAATCTTTAATCATTAAGCCAAATAAATTATGAAATACCCAGTGACAGCTGGTGCATTTGATGGAACTGGCCCTGGAAATAGATTTGTAATTCTGTCATGTTGATGAGAAAGAAGATGTTGATCAGTGTGTTCCTAATTCATTATTGCACTAGCAAAGACTGCCGCCTCGTGATTTCCTGTCAGATCCCTTGTTCGGCCTGCAGTGGAGGTACACACGGAAATGTGTCATTCATACCTATTGGGAATAATTGTTTTCTCTTCCAAACATATTGTTTCAGCATTCTAAGTAATTATCATATGACAGCTGACAATTAGAGTTCTGGTTTCAGAGAAGCTGATAAATTATGGGGACCCTATTTGGAGGGATAGACATGTTTACCAAAAGATACCATATTCCAAAGTAGCACTTGAGGGATTCAGACAAGGAGTTTTAAAGACACTTGGAAGAGGGCGGTGTTTGGGGGAAGACCCCGCTGAAGAGATGTTGCCTAGAGCTGGGCTGTAGGGTGTTGGCAGTTAGGACGAAGTTAGCAAGGGCTTCCCAGGAGCACAGGAAGAGTGGCAGGAATGTGCTGGCGAGCTCTGGGGACAGGATTTATAGCCGTGGGAATAAAATAGTGTGATTAGAGCCAGATGGTTATAAAGTGTAAGTTTGAATGGGAGGTTCAGTCCAGACTCCTTCCTTCCTTTACTTACATATTCGTCTACTAATTATTAAGAATATCTTATTTGCCGGCCTTGACCCTGAGGTAAAAGAAAAAGTCTGTATTTTGTAATGTTGGCAATAAGAAACTAAGATTTTTTTTGAGAATTGGAGTAAGGTAAAATCATGGAGTAAACTAAAAATCATGATTTGAGGAGATTCACTTGGCTACCTTGTATAGAGTGGATTAGAATGGGGAGATATTGAAACTGGAGAGGGGAGTTAGGAACAGTTGCAGGTGAGGGACTTAGATAAACGCGGTAGCAGAAGGAACGGATGCAAGAGATGCCAGAGGAAAAGGGGCTGTTCTTCTCTTTCCATAACACTAGAACATGTTGTTTGCTTACATGCCTATTTCTCCACTAAACTGTGAGAGCCTCAAAAACAAAGACCATCCCTGATTTACTGTGTCTCTGCAGCCCCAAGCTCTGTGCCTGGCTCACAGTGGGTCCTCAGCAAACTGTCTGTGGACTTTCTGATTATTAAAAATGGATTGGACGTGACATAGGAGGGGAAAGAAGATGGTTCAAGCGCTCCAACCTGGGAACAAGGAAAGGTTATTTGTTATAAACATGGAAAGAGATGGTCACCGCGGAGCTGATACTTAGAGATGTCCTAGTGCTCTCATTGCTTAGGTGTCTGTGACATTGAGGTGATAATGAGACACTAGGACCGATTTAAGTTTCTGGGTTACATTTTAGGAAGAGAAATAAAGGGGCATAGCTTCTAAGAGGATGTTTCAGAATCTTGGGTGGGAGAGAGATGGCAAATGTAGTTTGTAAAAGTATATTTACACTCTCACTATCTGATCTTATATTTGGGAATAATACAAATTATAGGAAGGGACTTAAAGATTTGCTTATCAATAGGGGAATTAATTTTAAAAGATTGAAATTTTTACTTTGAAAAAATGTCCAGCCAGTGACCTTTCCTAAGATCCTTAAAATTTTACCTTAAAGATCTGGACCACCCTCCTAGAGGGAGGCTTTACAGGCAAGCATAGGAGGAATCTTTCACCCCATTTTTAACTTTTAATGTACAAAAAAAAAGAATAAATTGGTGCCCATTGCAAATAACTAAAAAATGAAGAAATAGAGAGAGCAGAAAGTTAAAGTTCCCCTCACAGCCACTCATATCATTTTCATATTGATGACTATTGATTGAAGCCTGATATGTTTTCTTTCATATACAGAGGGTGACAAAAAAAAAAAGGTATACACATTTTAAGAAATGAAAAACTGTATTAAAATTCTAATACTCAATATATGCTGATAACTCAAATCATTATATTCTACAAAATAGTCAGTATTCATCAAAAGTGTCAAGGTCAATTCAACTTCAAAAAATAATACATAGATAACATCTCTTAAAATGTATATACATTTTTTGGCACCCCCAGTATTTTAACCTACACACACATATGTAGGGACTTTTTTACACATAAGTGAGATCATGCTGTACTTGTTTTAAGATATCTTTTTTCTTTAACACCTATAATCTTCCATGTTCATACATGTAAATCATCCTCTTGCTTTAACAATTGTATAGTATTACATTGTAATAATAATAGTTAATATTATTTAAGAATTGGCTGTATGTTAGGAACTGTGCTAAGCATGTAATGTGGTAACCTCATTAATACTAATGCCAAACCCAAGGCTTTGGTACCTTTATTATCCCCATTTTGCAGACAGGGAAACTGAGGCACTAAGAGACTGGGTTAGGTTCCCAAGCCCATGAAAGCAGCAAGTTCCTCCCAGACAATCTGATGTTAGAGTCTTTATTCTGTGCTGCCCTCTTATGGATCTACCGTAATTTATTTAAATAATTACTTTTAATGGACTATTATTATGTTTTCAGTTCTTCAATTCATTCATTTATTCATTGAACAGGACCTTTTTAGTGCTGACTGTCTCCTATACACTAGTTTAGATACTGGAGATAGCACTGTGAACAAAGTAGGCAAAAATTCCTCATCTCAAAGAGTCTATTGGAGAAGACAAGAGAAATAGATAGATATATATAATTAAGAAAGAAAGAAAGAAAGAAAGAAAGAAAGAAAGAAGAAAGAAAGAAAGAAAGAAAGAAAGAAAGAAAGAAAGAAAGAAAGAAAGAAAGAAGAAAGAAAGAAAGAAAGAAAGAAAGAAAGAAAGAAAGAAAGAAAGAAAGAAAGAAAAGAAAGAAAGAAGAAATATAGCAGTGAAGAGAGATATGAACTGTTGGGGTGAAGAATTGGAATTTTAGGTAAAGTGTTCAGGTAAAGCCTTTTTGAAGTGGTAACATTAGAGCAACAATCTGAAGGCGACAAGGGCACCAAGCTTACCTGGGGGAAAATCATTCAAGGAAGAGGGAACAGGAAGAAGACCGGTGTGGCTGGAGTGGAGTGAACAAGGGGGAGAAGATAATGTTAAAGAGGAATAGATGTCAGGTGATGTAGATCGTGTGGGTCTTCTGGTGAAGATTTTAACTCTGGGGGAGTTGGAAAGTTGTTGGAAGAATTTGAGCAGAAAGGGGACATCTAACAGCACCAAACCATTGAGTATAGGCTAAAGGAGGCAAGAACAGAAACAGAGAAATCATTTTAGAGGTTCTTGTCACCATCTAGGCAAGAGAAGATGATGGCTTGGATAGTGGTGGCAGTAGGTAAAGTTGAATAATTCTGGAAATGTTGTGAAAGTAGAGCCAATAAGATCAGATGTAGAGCGTGATATTCAAAGAATCAAGGATGATTCCATTGTTCTTTACATGAGGAATAAGATCTATTAAGTTCAAAAAACCTATGAGAGATCCACAGGGAGATATTAAGTAGAGAGTTGGATATAGAGTTCTGGATTTCATAGGAAAAGTCCAAACTGGATTATAAATTTAGTTGTTAACATATAGATGATATTTATGACTAGGGGCCCAGATAAAATCACCTAGGGAGTAAGAGAAAATAGTAAAGAGCTGAGGGCCAAAAACTAAACCTTGGGTCATGCTGATATTCCAGAAAGGCTATAATGAAATTCTTGTATATATTCTTGGCATATATATGATGTTATTTATAAATGTATCTTTGGATACAGCTCTAAGGAAGGATCAAAGGGCAATGTTTTCTTTTTAAGTTTGGTATTTGCTCATAGATCACCCACCGTATCAATCTGTATTCTCAGTTGGAGCAACAAAAGCCCAGACTACATTAAGCAAATAGTTTTCCAATACGTACATTTCTTTCCACTAAGGAAGTGTAAGGATCAATAGTGACTGGAGGCTGGAGTACCAGGCTGCAGAACTGAATGAAAACCAAAGGAATGCTATAGGCTGAGTAGCAGGAAAGGTTTCATTAAGATAGTACTGTAGCCACTGCCAGCCCTGCAGGTAGAGGTGGTATCAAATATGACCTTGACACTGCTGCTTCCATCCCTGAATGAAATTAAACCTTGCCATCATAAATCAAGGGTCAGCAAATACAGTCCCTTGGTCAAAGCTGGCTGTTCACATGTTTTCATAAGTAAAGTTTTATCGGAAAAAGCCCCACCCATTTATTTACATACTATTCATGGCTGCTTTCATAGTGGCAGACTTAAGTCAATAGAGACATTATGGACTGCAAAGCCAAATTATTTACTATCTGGCCTTTAACAGAAGTTTGCCTACCTGTACTGTAAATGAAATTCAGCATTCCTGTATTAGTTTGCTAGAGCTGTCATAACAAAGTACCACAGACTGGGTGCCTTAAACAAGAGACATTTATTCTCACAATTCTGGAAGCTAGAAGTTCAAGATCAAGGTGTTGGTAAGATTGAATTCTTCTGAGACCTCTCTCCTTGACTTGTTGATGGCTGCCTTCTTGTTGTATATTTACAGGGTCTTCCCTCTATGAGTATCTGTCTTAATTTCCTCTTCTTATAAGGGCATCAGTCAGATTGGATTAGAGCCCACTCTAATGACCTCATTTTAATGTAATTACCTCTTTGTGTCTGATTTTGAAAGGCCCTGTCCCCCAATATAGTCACATTCTGAGGTACTAGGGGAAATTTTGTAGAGGGACACAATTTAGCCCATAATAACTACCTTGTCTAAGAGATATGTGTTTAAGATTTGAAGTCTATGGAAGAAGGTGAGTCCTATTGGTTAAGTCTATGATCTGGACCCTACACTTAGGGATGACAAATGTGCCTACCAGTTAGATGATACACAGTGCAGGGTTACATTCAGACAGTAAGTTAGATGTTGGTCAACCACAACTACAAAAGCAATATTTCTAATATCAACTTACAATCCTACCGAAAATCTTAGAAATGCTTGTTTCTCCACAACACTGGGTACTAGCTATCGGGTTGTCGGAAAAGTCATGACGCATTTTTGGAACAAAAAACATAGAAAAAATACATCATGATTTTTCCGACAACACAAAATATTTTTTTTAATCTTAACTCAATGAATGAAGAGTGGTATCTTTTTAGTGTTTCTATTTACATTTTCCTGAAGGCTAAAATCTTTTCTCCACATTTTTCTGCCTATCTTTTAATTTGTGGTGCCTTTTATCAGACATAAGTTTTAAATTTTGTATTTAGTAAAATCTGTCATTTATTCCTATATAGCATCTAGGTGCTGTGGTGACCTTTCACACCCGAATATTACATATATACAATTTATCTTTTTGCACTTTCATAGTTTTCTTTTAGGTTTAGCGCCTCGTCTATCTGAGATTTAGTTTTATATATGCAAAAAAAGACTATAACTAGTTTTTTTCCAAATATACAGCCAAACCTAATATCATCTATTGAATAAGACATCAATTACCTACAGTTTTAAATTTGTCTTTATTGTCAACTGCATTACATATATACATGGGTCTGTTTTTGAAATGTGTTGTGTGTGTGTTTCTTGTTGGTCTTTTTTTTTTTACTTCTGCCACTACAACACTGATTTTATTACTGTGCCTTTTATAATTTATTTGCTATCTCATATGGCAGCCACTTCTTTTCAAAACTTTCTTGGCTACTCTTGCACCTTTTTCCCCCTCAAATAAACATTAAAATAACCATATTAAATTTCATTTGTAGTTTTATCTGGGATTTTGATTGGATTTGCACTGAATTTATAGATTAACTTGAGAACAAACAGTGTCATTATTGAATTGTCTCATTGGGGAACATTGTATTTTTCTTAATTTATTCATTCATTTTGTATATCTTTAGTGAAGTTTTATTTTCTTTAAATATAGGTTTTATGCACTTCTTGTAATGTTCATTCCAGTGTCTGTTTCTATTATACATGTGATACTTGCCATTACATTTTCTAATTTCTTATTTCTTCTATGTGGGAAAGCTATTGATTTTTATAAGTTTATCTTGTATTTGGTTATCTTATTGACTTCCTTATTAGTTCTGATAAGATGTTGATTATCTTAAACTTTCAATTAAAAAACTATTATCTACAAATAAGATAATTTATCTCTTTGTTACATACATACACATGTGCGCGCGCGCACACACACACACACACACACACACACACATATCAGGGGTGCTAAAAAAAATGGATTGAAGTGGATGCTTTGGTCAACATTGCTCAAGCAGGAGTTCGCCATAATCAGAAGTGTCTGGATGTTGATGGTAACCACTTTGAGCACCTCCTATAATTGCAGAAGTCAAATGTGACTTGTATTCATCTTTTGTTATCAGTATATATTATTACAATTTTAAAACAGGTTTTGTTTCTTAAAATGTGTATACATTTTTTTGGTACACACACACACACTATATATATATATATATATATATATATATATATATATATATATATATATTCTATGTACATAAATATGTATGTGAAGAGAGATAGAAAGAGAACTTATTTTTGTTTTCTTTTTGCATTCACTTGGGCCATGTAATAGTAATTTTGTTCATTGTGGAAATATCATTTTGTCTCCAAATAGACACATATCTTTCTTTCTTCCCTTTCATATTCAGAGAAATATAGACAGGGAATAAAAATATAAAAACATGAAATGCCTGCATTTTACTGTGCTGTCATCTGCAGTTATGGAAAGCAATAAAAATTGGCATAGAAGACCAGACAACAAATACCTCATGTGATGTTCATTAACTTAAGTGTCTATTAGAGTCTATATCAGGACTGCCTAATAGTAATATGATATTAGCCACATGTATAATTTATTTTTTTTCTAGTAGCAACATTTAGAAATGTGAAAAGAAATCAATGAAATTAATTTAACAACATATTTGATTTAATCTAATATATCCCATATTTAATTCCATGTAATCATTACAAAAGTTTTGAGATATTTCACATTCTTGTTTTTGAAGTAGGTCTTTGAAATCTATTCTGTGCTTTGTAGTTATAGCACAACTGTAGTTTATTTTGGCCACATTTTACGTGGTTAGTTAGGTGCATGTCGCTAGAGCTTATTGTGTTGAACAGAGCAGTTCTAGACTTGTAGGCTTCATACAAGGCAAGCCTCAGACATAGATGATCAGACAGATAATCAATCACCTGTATGTTAGGAATCCAGGGGTCCAGGCTGAAACATCTACCCCTCACATAACCTCCACCTATTCGCAGATGTCTGAAAACCCTTCAACATGATGAAGTCTTTTATTCTGCAACTAAATACATGGCTTTGCCATTAGAGCAAACTGATAGGGAAGAGGGACCACGAAGGCTGAAGGCACAGTGGCCATGAAGGAAACCTGGGGGTAAGCCGTGCAGCGCAGGGAGCTGGGACCAGCGGTCCAAAAGATGAAGCTGACAGACCTCACAGTCGGATGCAAGTCAGGCCCAAATCAGGCAGACATTTACCTGCACACACCTCATGTAGTGGACCTTCCGTAGCACTACCACCTGAGCATATGGGACCTAAATGTCAGGAAAATGCTGAAGAAGTCAGAAGAAAGGTTGAGGTGGGGGACAGCTTCATTTCATACAACAAAATTTGTTTGATAGGCTCCTGATGCATATTTAAGGCTTCTCATAGTTCTATCACTCGCCGTAGTAAATGAGTTAGTCTGATAAATGAAGTGTTCGCCTAGAAAGTTTTGCTTTTCTTCTCCCTGTGCTACCTACACCCACCTCATTTCTTATTTTGAAGTGTGTATGGTCATAAATAGCCAAGTCAATTTTGGATAGAAGAACACAGAGGGGATCCTGACACACAAGATTTTACAAAAATTAGTATAGCATTTGTTCAGGAATGAATATATCAATGGAATGGAATAGAGAACCCAGGGAAAGACCCATGCAAATGTGAGAGCTTAATCTACAATAAAGGTGACTCCATAAATCAGTAAGGAAAAGGTTTGCTGTTTGGTAGATGGGGTTGCAAAAGCGGACTCACTCTGTGGACAGAAAGTAGAGCTGGATTGCTCCCAAGTATCACATGCAGAGATGTGCTCAGGCGGGTTGCAGTCCTAAGGATAAGAAATATAATGATTAGGTTGATTCAAGATCATTTCATAAAATAGATTTATGACACAGAGGCAGTGAAAGATTTTTTAAATGGAACAACAAAAATAAAGAGTCAAGCAAAAGAAATGATGAATTCAGTTACATCAAAATTAAGAGTTTTAGTTTCATGAAGGAGATGAACAGATGAATGACAGAAATAAAATCATGGCAATGTCTAAAGCAACAAAAGATTAATATCCAGAATATATATATATATATATATATATATATATATATGCACATACACACATATATGGATATGGATATATATATATATGAATATGTATATGTATATATGTAAAACTCTACAAATCAACAAGAAAAAAGGTAGTAGCCCCAACAGAAAAATGAACAAAGGATCAGGACCAGCTCTTCACCTAGAAGACTATGCCTTCAGGTAAATTAGATTTGTAGTCATACCTCACAAGCTTGTTATAGATTATAAAGAGATGCTCAAACTTACTAGTTATGGGAGAAATGCAAATTAAAATAGCAAGTTATCACTTTTTGCACCAGTTGGAAAGCTGTAGAATATCTAGTTTGATGTGGAGATTAGAAATACTAGGGGACTGCTTGTGGAAGGAGGGCTGGTGCAGCTGTTCTGAAAAGCAACATGGCACTGCTTAGTCAGACCACAGATCCAGATGGAGGTGTAGCCATGAGCTCAGCAGTTCTGCTTCTGCATGTATCCCAGAGAACGCATCACGCAGGTGCCTAAGGTGGTACATGAAGATTTTCATCACGGACTTTTGATAAGAATTTGAGGAAAGTCTGTTTGTTCATCACTGTGGGAGTGATGGAGGCACACCATGGATGACTGTGCACCCATCAGAAGCAACAGATGGGATGATGACTTAGTGCCTGGTGGGAAAAGGAAAAGCAAAAAATGTGGAATGAACTCTACATACAGCACAATATCATTTATGGAAATATGTCCACATAAAACAGTCCATGCTTTGCTAGAACACAGGACAAAGGTGGATATACTTGGGATAAATGGCTTATTGAAGGAGGAAGGGCAATGGGAATGGGGAGCAAGCATGCAGGCTTATAAATAAGAACAACTGTGCAAGAGCGCTCCCCGCCACAGCCACGCCAACTCTTCGGGATGATTGCGTTAACATTATCTGTAACAATCTTGTGACGTCCTACTGCAGAGCTGACTTTCCTGATACTTGTGGATATTGAATTATTAAGGGTCTCCTCCTTAGTAATTGCAGTGATCAGAGAACTTTTGCTTTGTGGTCTGGTAACTCCTCAGGAGGTGTAGCTGAATTGTAGTACGAGTATCAGTGAACAGTAGACGGAGGAGGAGTCGAGTTGTTTAGCTTTTACATCAAGCCGCTCTGGAAGGGATGTCTTCACTCCTAGATGATATGGTGACACCACATTGACCAATATGTCCCCTCTGCCAGCCATTTATTTCTGACACCTGGGAACCAGAATGATGATCTGTTTTGAGAGAGATGATATACTCTTGGTAAAATCTTTCCTAGAGTATCTTCTAGGTAGAGCTTAAAATTTAAATGGGGATAGAGGCAAGAGCTTCATAATAGATAGTGACACTGTGAGGAAGTAAAAAAATATATATATATTTTTCATTTTGTATTCATTTAAACAGCTTGGGCTGTTTTTAATTTTTTTATTAGTTTCAGGTGCACTAAATGCATAATAATTAGATATTTACATCCCTCACAAAGTGATAGCCCTCACAATCTATTACCCCTCTGACATCATGTATAGCTGTGACAATACCATGACTATATTCTCTATGCTGTACTTTGAATATATATACATATTATATATATATAATATATAATAAATATTTTGAATATGTATATATTATATATGTTATATTATAATATATAATATATATTTTGAATAAGTATATATTATATATGTTTTATATATATATATATTATATATATGTAATTAGCATTCAATATTATTCTGCTTCAGCTTTAGGCATACAGCACAATGGTCAGGCATCTACACAGTCTATGAAGTGATCCCCCCAATAAGTCCAGTGCCCAACTGGCACCCTACATAATTTTTACATTATAGATTATATCCCCATAATGTATTGCATATCCCCGTGACTATTTTGTGACTACCAGTTTGTACTTTCTAATCCCTTTACCGTCTCCCCCATCCCCACCCTCCTCCCATCTGGCAACCATCAGTTTTTTTTCCTCTATATCTCTGACTCTATTTCTGTTTTGTTTGTTCATTTATTCTGTTCTTTATATTCCACATATAAGTGAGATCATACAGTATTTGTCTTTTTCAGTCTGATTTATTTCACTTAGCATAATATTCTCTAGGTCCATCCATGTTGTTGCAAATGCTAAGATTTCATTCTTTTTTATGGCCAAGTAATACTCCATTGTATAAATGTACCACAGTTTCTTTATCCAATCATCTACTGATGGGCATTTCAGTTGTTTCCATATCTTGGCTATTGTGAATAGTGTTGCAATGAACATAGGGGTGTACATATTTTTTCAAATTAGTGTTTTGGATTTCTTTGGATAAATACCCAGGAGTGGAACTGCTGAGTCATAAGGTAGTTCTATTTATAAATTTTTAAGGAACCTCCATACTGTTTTCCATAATGGCTGCACCAATCTGCAGCCCCACCAACAGTGCACCAGGGTTCCGTTTTCTCCACAACCTCACCAGCACTTGTTTGTTGATTTATTGATGATGACCATTCTGACAGGAGTGAGGTGGTATCTCATTATGGTTTTTATTTGCATCTCTCTAATGATTAGTGATGTTTAGCACACTTTCATGTGTCTGTTGGCCATCTGTATGTCCTCTTTAGAGGAATGCAGCATGGACTGTTTTTATTCATCATTCCTCCAAGTGTCCAAGGCAGGTTAACTGCCACATAACAAAACATGAGTTCAGCAGGGTGCAATCATAAATAACTATGTTTCCTTCTGTGGCCCTTTCAAACCCCATAGATTCTCCAGTATCTCTTACAGTATAAAAAGTTTTCAGTTACTTCAAGTCACAAAAATAATCTCAGTTCAGCAATTTAGAGGTGCTGTCAGCTTATTAATAAAAACTGTGCACTTGACTTAAAGTTTGAGAGTCTCCCTTGCCCCGGTTTAACGCTGCTGCCTCAGGCTGGAGGACAGGAAGGATGGACAATGCCAACTTGTATTTTCTGCTTTGCATTTTCTCTTCACACACCACCTTCCCTCTACCTCACTTAGCTGACTCTGTCTCCTCCAGGGTTGAAGCTGGGGGCAGGAAAAGAGGTGAGGGATAGAAAAGTCCTTCCTTCACAGGAAAAAAAAATGTTATCTGACATTGGAACTAATTCCCATGCAATTTCCACTCTTACAGGGCATAGAAAAATAAATTCTTCCAAAAACTTTTTTAATGATGTGAATATTGTTGTCAAATACTAAGAAAAGTTGCACAAAAATAAAGTCACAAATTTCCATTTCAATGGTGAGACAGTTATCGTAAATTAAAAAACCAATTGAGCAGAATTCATTCAGTAGCACCTCAGAAGTTAATACACCATGACCATGTGAAATGTATTTGACTGACACCCAGGTAGATGGTGTAGGGACTTCCATCATAATGCATTTCATCATATTAATAGACATAGTATATTGGGAAAATGCTATGATAATTTTTATAGATACTAAAAAGGCATTTGAAAAAAATTGACATCCATTCTTGATTTACAAATTCAATTAGTTAGGAATGTATAAATACTTCTTTGACATAAAAATGCCCATCTAAATCCACAGAACAGCATCATACTTAGTGGACAAACTCTAGAAACATTTCTGGTAATGTCAGGAATAAGAAGAGAATGTCCACTAACACCACTATTATTTAACATTGTTTAGACTAAGGTGTGAGTTGATGCAAATAGACAGTAAAAATATACGTTGAAAAAGAGAAGGTAAAATCTTTACATGTGATGTGATTTTTAAGCCTATGAAACCAAAGATGAATTGAAAAACTACCATAAACAATAAGATAATTCAAGAAGATGACTGCAACAGAATTAATATACATAAATAATTAACTTTTATAATTAGGGACAACAACCAATTAGATAATAACTGAAAATCCCATTTGTAATAACAATATCAAGACAAATTTTCTAGAATGAACTAAAGAAGAAATGTGCAATTTCTATACAAAAAAAACCCCTTAGTAAGACCTCCGAGAGACATAAAAATGATGAGTTGAACAAATGAAAAGGTATGCAATATTCTTAGGGAGGAAAAAACTGTATCATAAAGAAGTTAGTACTTACCAAAGTAAACTATGTATTTAGCAATCTCAATGAAATACTAATAGGGAATCATAAGACACAGACAAGCTGATGTCTCTCTGCTTGAATTTTATTGTCATCCAACATTTAATTTCAATTTTAATACTCTCACGTGAGCCATTTTCTTACTACTTTACATAATTAATGACTTTACATTCAGTCATATGTTTACTAATTTTTGCCAACCTTTCTTCTGTATAGTAGACTTTTCATCTGGGATCTTGTTCTTTCTTCCTGAGTTCAATCTTCAGACCTTCCTTTGGTAAGCATTTGTTGGCAGTAACTCATCTCCCTCCCTCTCTCCCTCTCTCTCTCTCTCTCTCTCTCTCTCTCTCTCTC
>NW_017731490.1:3520806-3601290 GCF_001890085.2 Hipposideros armiger | reverse complement strand
TTTTTTTTAAGCATTTGCTTAGCTGGGTAATATATTAGGCTGACAGAATTTTTTCTTGGCACTTTATAATATTACCCTCATTTTCTTCTAGTTTCTATTCTTGCTGTTGAGAAGTCAGCTGTCAGATTAATTGTTGCTCCTGAAGATGGAGATGGTTTGTCTTCTCTCTCTCACTACTTTTTAAAACGTTCCCTTTGTCTTTGATAGTTTGCAGCTTTACTCTGACGAGTCTAGGTGCAGGGTTTTTTTTTTTACCCTGTATAAGATCAGTTATATTTCCAGAATCTAAGGAAATTCATTCACTAATTCTAGAGAGTTTTTTTCCATTGCTTCTCCAACAATTACCTCTTTCAGACATGAGACTTAGACCCTGGTATGGAAGAGAAGTAAGCCCAGGACACCATGTTCAGTTTTTTAGCTCTCACAAGGCCACAGAGACGTGGAGTTCAAGGCTAGCTCTCTGCCCTAGACCCCTCGGAGCACCCTCAGCCGCAGTGGCACCTGCAGGCTGCTGCTCCTTCAGCCTTGGCTACTCTCCCACTACAGAGGGGGGTTTTTCTGCAGCCCCTTCTTCTCAGAATCCTCTTCTCCTTGGCAAGTCTACTTTTATGGTTCCAGTGCTTTATCTCTTGATAACATATGGAGAACACTGAGCTGGGTTCTTCTTTGAGAATATGATAATGATGAGGACAGCAATGTTAACGATAACAGCAATAGCTGGCACTATTTACTGAGCACTTACTAAATGTCAGCCACACTACAGTCTGCCTTATGTGTACTGTTTTGTTTAACCCCTTCAAAACACAAAGAGGTTTTATCTTCCTTTCTGACTGTGAAAATTGAGGCTTAGAAAGGTAAGTCATTTGCCTATGGATTGTGCAAGTAGGAAGCAGCAGTGTTATAATTTTAACGTCTAAAACGCTCCTCTTTTTATTACTCTGGTACATTGTCCAAGTGAAAATTATGTACCTGTGCTATGATAAATAATTCTTGATTTATATATTTACTTTTGTAATAATCTTTCAAATGTATTAAAAATAAACACACTTAGTATTATATTTAGCTAATCATTTAAAGAGTCAAAATCCAAAATGTAAAGATAGTCTTAAAAATTTGGCATCCACTATTTCAAGACTTCCCATTTCTTCTTTATAACTAAGTAGGTAAAGAAACTTGAGCAAATTACATGACATTTCTACAGATCTGTCTCTCAACTGCATAATGAACAGGTTATCTTAGATTATCTCTGACTCCTTGAGATCAAAGACTTCTTGCTTTTTAAAAAATACCATATAAATCAAATTACTTTCAAAAACATATTTTAAGAAATCTATTTTGTAAACTCTTTACTCAAGTAGAACTGTCTCCTTTGTTTTTATATCAGATTGTCATATTTTTCAATATATGTGTTTTGTTTTAAACAGGATACACATTTTCTTTCATAGATAAGGGCTGATTTTGGATGTTGGGAAAATGCGTGTGGCAGACACTATTAGCTTCTTTCCTTCTATCTATCCATTCTCCTCTCTATCTCATTAATAGAAATGAATTTATTCACTTATTAGTTATCAGGATATAACTGACATACAACACTGTGTAAGTTTAAGGTGTACAATATGTTGATTTGGTGCACTTATGTATCGCCATGTGAGTATTCCTGTAGCATTAGCTAGCAGTTCCATCACCTCACATAATTACTATTTTTTTTGGTGTGTGGTGCAAGCAATTAAGATCTAGTTGCTTAGTAACTTTTAAGTATATAATACAGTATTATTAACTGTAAACACAATGCTGTACATTAAATCCCCAGAATTCGACTTCAAACTGTGAGTTTGTACCCTTTGACCAACATCTCCCCAATTCTCCCCAACCCCCCAGCACCTGGTAACCACCATTCTACTCTCCATTAATAGAAATGAACTTAGTTCCACATGGCAATATGTCCAGCTATAAATTTTAGCTTCATCAGTGCACATCAAAGGGATGAGCATTGGCACAGTACTACTGGCCAATGAAATATCAAGTGACACTTCTGGGCAGTGTTCACTTTTCTGACTTAGATAGCTTTCATTCTTCCTTCTTCCTCCCTGGAGCACCCACCCAGGTGTACAGGAACAGCAGCCACCTTGCAACCAAGTAAACAAAAGCCACATGCTAAGGATGGTGGGGCTGAAAGAAAGTAGGAATCTGGTCCCTGATGGCACTGTTGACAGCCTGGATGGTCTACTTCCAGATTTTTCTGTTACATGAGTGAATAAACCACCATATTTTAAGTCACCAGTATAGGGTTTTCCTGCCAAATGAGTGCTTGACTGGTAAAACAGGTACTGATTTTAGTCTACAACAGTAGAGTGAGATATAAAGCACATTCCTTTTTTGTTCTCAATCAATTTTAATCTGCTCTGAGTGTCCACTTACCTGATTGGTGGGAAATTCATCCCTCAGTCAGTTTTGTGATTTCCTTTTCTGTTCTCTCAAAGACTCCAGACTTATGAGATAGTTAAAAACACAAAACAAGGAAAATATCAGATCTTTGGTCCACAGTGGTGATCCTCACTTAACATTTATTTACCTATTTGCCAGGGACTATATGAAGAAAGAGAATACACAATGAAATCACTTGTAGCTACAACTGTGTCATTGGGCATTTGGGTCCAGGAAGACTTTGAGACACCCCCATGTCTATAGAATTCTTGGCTCTTGGTCTCCCGTCCCTTCAGTGTCCCATCAGGGCACTACCTTGTCAAACCCCCCCCCATTAGTGGCAACATATAAAACTCTGTCCCTATACTTGGCCAGGATGCTTCACCTTTTCTGGGATCCAGAAGCTTCTCCTTTGTCCAATTCAAACAGTTCCGCAACTCCTCCCTCTACAGAAGTAACCCAACTTAATTCTTAAGATAACAGCAAACACGTTTGCACGATCCCAGTCATACAGATGAGGAAATGGAGGCACAGAGGTCAAAGCTAAACTCACCCAGCTAGTGAGTATAAGATGCAGAATTTGAGAGCAGACAGTCTGGCTTCAGTCCCTGTTCCTCACCGTTATATCGAGCTGCTCTCTGCCTGTAACACAAAGGCCCTTCACTGCTAGTCACTGCTGGATGTGGGCCAACACATCCCCACTCTTAGAAATACAGTGCTCATCACCTTTTCTTTGGTGCGATGAAGGAAGTATTATAGTATTAACTCTCAGTATTTTTTTAATAACTCACTCTGTTCTATATCCAATAAAAAAGAATACATTGCTTTAAAAAATGCATTAACTTAATCTCCCCATGTCTTAGTTTTCTCATATTAAACTGGAGATAGTCATTCAACTATGACTTAGCCTCTATATTTTACCTCATCAATATTCAGTCACAGGATAAAGAAGGCATTGTCTAAGAAGGTATTTGAAATCTTCAGGGGAAAAAAAGGTGATATTATAAAGAGAAAATTGATACCACAGCAGATACCATAACCAGTAAAATGAATTTTAACTTTGGTATTCCAGGATGCTCCCTAGGCAGTTCTTAGTAGAATATATTTCAATCTAGAAGAAAATAGGGACCCTGCCAACTGTTATTAGTGTTCGTCTGTCTTTTAATTGAAGCACACACTTGGAAAATGTCGTATGCATCTGGGGAAATATAATGCATTCAGCATAAGAATAAATCTTTTTTTGAGTGAGTGAGACCCAGGGATTTTTTCCACTTTTCAGTCGTTCCACAATCTTTGTGGTTTATCAGCTCCTTTTTCTTTGCTAAGCAGTGATGGTAATGCACACATTTGCCTGTTCCAGTAAATCATCCTTTTATAATTTGGCTTTCTTTCAATCTCAGATTCCCATCAGAAGGGTTTTACCTCGAGGCATATTGCAAACAATTTCCCCCATAATTAATGCCATATCTGCCTCAGAGTCCATTTCAACTCCCAAATGAAAATGGATGAGACAGCCGACCACAAATAAGGCTCACGTCCCACTGATGGAACTATCAGTCTCGTTTTCAAGCGATCACGTTCTAGTGCTGGATCGTAACCAGAGGGTGAGTTCTCTGGTCTTTTGCAATGTATATTGCTCACAGTAAGTGTCCATAAATTGCCATTAGCAGGCGAGGAGAGGGATTTTATATGACTGCTCTCAAATTCCGCCAGAAACACTAATGATTAAAGAGGCTTGTGTTACAGGGTCTGAGACTCCATGGCCCATGGGAAAAAAATGTGTCTAGGCTTGATAAAACGAGCCACAAACTATGACAAAAACCTCCAGGAAAAGAAAAACTACCCACCTAGGTGTTTTTTTCTCATTCAGTGGAGTGTTGATGGTTGAGTCAAGTAGCTGCAGATTTCCTAGGGAACATGGGGACCAAATCCTCTCCCCACCAGCCTTCAATTCCAGATGGCAGGGGGGAGTGGGATTGGGGGTTGGTGTATGAGGCAACTATTTACCAAGTGGTCAGAGCAAGAATTTTTCCACTCATTTCATTCATTCATTCATTCATTCATTCATTCATTCACTCACTCACTCAAAATTTATTTACCTGTTTTCCAGGCACTGTGTAAATAATGGAAACACACAATGAAAAAGACATCAGTTCTGTCCTGGTGGAGCTGGTACTCTGGGGGAAGGGGATTCTAGGAGACAGATAAATAACCAGATAATTCAATACAGGGTATCAAATGCTATGGGAGCAGTAAGCATGTGGTACTAGTTAAGTATGCAGGAGTGTGTGTGTGTGTGTGTGTGTGTGTGTGTGTGTGTGTGTGTGTGTAAGGGTTTGGGGTGGAGAGATGGGGGAGTGGGACGGCTTCCTGAATTGGTCACTAGAGCTCTCAATAGATGGGGATGTTAGCCAGGTAAGACTCTGGGCAGGGCAGGGCATTCTAGGCAGTGAAAGCAATCTGAGTCAAGTATGGGATGGAGAGAGAGACTGAAAAGCTAATCATGGCTAGAACAAAGGTGAGCGGAGAATCGTGTAGAGAGAAAAGAGACTAAAGAAAAGATACCAGAGGTTCTCCCCTAAAATATTTGACCATCAGTGAGAGCAGGAAGGAAATTAGTGTGATGACAGTGATACATGCATGTTGTCTGGGTATCCTGTTGATATATTTTTAAGAAACTCATTTTAAAAATTAAATTTAGGACAACTGTAGATATAAACCCCTCTCCCCACAAGGGACTGTTTTTGACCTTTCGAGCAGAATATTTTGTCCCAATTTGATCTGACTTTGGTTTGTCTCACTAAGGTCTATAGCTAGTCACCAAAGTAGTGACAGACTGAGATAAGAAATTTCATAACTTTCTCCTGTTATAGAACACCCTTCACTCAGTGGAGACTTGAATCACATTGGCCTACTGAATTAAAAAGGTTGACCTGTCTACTGTCTACCTTTCAAAGACTTGATCACTTGGTCCAATTTTCCAGCTGCCCAGGAGCACTGGGTAGTGGTACAGGGGAGTGACCATGTGGCTCACTTGTCACAGAATCAGTGGATACTCAAAAAAAAGGACCCCAGCTCAAAAATAATACATTGGAAAAAACAAACAAACAAACAAAAACTACGTTGAGCAAATAGCCAAGTACTATTGTCTATGCAATAGCTGATATATTTTCACAATTTATTTTAGGTAACAAAACTTGTTTCAAAAATGATACGCTAATTTTGTAGCTATTATAATTGTTAAAACTGATGGTGATGATGATGATGATGATAGTAGTTATTTGCAAAATATACATGGCCAAGACAAATCCCAAAAGAGAAACACAAACAGAATCAAATAGAGAGATTTGGCTTTGCCCAAGTTCCTCTCAGCTAGAAATTTCTAAAGGTGTTTTGACTGGCATACTGCACTGTGTGCAGCTTTTAACTTCAAGGACATCAAAGTGTTGAAAGAGATTCAAAGAAGGATAATGAAACTCTTATGGGGCTGCCTTACAGAAGTGGGCTAACCACCCTGGAGAACAGTGCTATTGAATCACCCTTGCTGAGGAAGCCATCACACTGGGCCACTGGGACCCTTCCATCCATCCATGAGACAAAGTCTTAGATCGGTATTCATTGCCTGGCTGACCTTGATGCAGCTGACCCACCCTTGAAGGTCATGCTCGAAGCGAAGAGCCATGCCCTGTGACTTCTTCAAAGAGGGTTTAACTGCAGATTTGCCATGGACTCCCCTGCTTCTTCCTTGCTATTTGGCCCTCAAATAATTACAAGAGGAGGAAAGTCTCAGGACCTGGATCCTGATCTGAGGTTAGATAAATGAGTGCGGTGACAATGCACGCCTTCCCAGAAGCCCTGGATCCCAGGCCACCTGCCCAAGACAAAGCCAAGTTCTCCACAACCCGAACCTGTTGCTGGGTTGAAGAAGGTGACCAAGACAGCTCTACAAGGTTTCAAAACCCCAGGGTTTTTTTTTGTTGTTGTTTTTATGTATAAATTTCCCTTGATGTATTTGTTCATCTTCTTGATTTGTCCCTGCTCCTATCTTTCAGAAACATTTAGGCCAGGGATGGTGAAAGCTCCCCACTATACACACATCAGATTGAAAGAAATTGCCCCCACAGTACAGGTGAAATTTCACCTTTTCCCTCACATGTGTGAATGCCTCCTCCTCGTCTGTCAAATTACAACAAACTCCTCCGCTTAGCATTTCCAGCACTCCTCAAAATGGCCTCCATCTGCCATCACAGTCTGACCTTTCTTATGCCTTTCCAGTTACCCTGCAGTCTTTCCTAACCAAATTTCTTACTCCCCCAAATCACCCCAGTCCTACTCCCCTGTGAAACTAACAGTAAGAGAAAGAAGGTGTTAACAAACAAAGTCTTCAAAAGAGTTTACCCCAAGAATCCGGGCTTAATGATCATCATAAAATCGAGATCTTAGTATTTGCTTCTTTCACTGGGTAATATTTCCATATTGTGAATAAATGTTTCCTTAGTTCCATTCTTGTTTTTGTTTTTTTTAGCTGAGCCATCCTGCCACTTGTTGGCAGCTCAGCGGCAGCTCAGCTCAGGCTGGGAATCGAACCAGCTATGCTGTTGCTCAGAGCTTGTGCTCTTGAGCGAGCTCTTAACCAACTGAGTCACTCGGCCAGCCCTCCCTTAGTTCCATTCTTAAGAGCAAATGTCAACACAGGATGGGAGTAAAGACCCTGATGCCAGGTCCTGACACAGGTGATGTGAAAGTAAAGAGAAGGGAGATGAGATGGAAACCTATGTTCACTGAGTTCCCACTATGTGCCAGACACTGAGCTAAAGGTCCTGTGCTTGTTCTTTCATTCAATCCTCAAAGGCACCCTATGAAGTGAACTTTAATAACCCTTTGTAGTGCTCATGGTGTTAAGGTGACATGCCTAAATCCACTCAGAGAATAAATGGTGAGGTCATACCTGGATCTACCTGGCTCCTGAGTCTGTGCTATTTCCATTATGTCACATTTCTTTTCATAGACAGTAAGGGTGAGGAGTATTGTAGGAACAAACAAAAGAAACTTATCTGTGCTCAGTATCTAAAAAGTACTGTATCTTCTTCACTGGCCTCTGCTTTATTTATCTTATTTTTTTAAAGAGGATAAAGACCAGAAAAATAAGTAGAGAGAAACTTCCAAGTTCTACTCCATGCCTATTTTTCTTAAATATCTCAGTCGCTAGGAAATGAAGTATTTAAAACTCTTGTTCTGATTAGTTTCTGTCTCAAGACAGATGATTGAGGACTTTCCTGGATTTTCAGTGTTTCTACACTTTGTTCATTAGAATGTATGGGTATTTTCTGTGTTTTATAACTTGATGATTTACAAGTAAACTCTTAATAATGAAAATTAACTTGTCTCCTAATGGAGCCCTTTAATGCACCCAAAGATAGATGTCAAGGGAGCAATTGGCAGTCTAAGTCCCTGCCTTCTCCCATTTTGACAAGGAGCCAAAAGAACTCAGAGTGAATTTGTTCAAATATGGGTAAGATGCACTGATCCAGTGTTCCCTTCAGGAATTACAGACACTTCATTTGCACATGTCAGTTTCCCATGTCTCTTCAGCCCACCAAACCTAAAAAGCTTACACTTTTCTGATGACGACAGAGATAGAAGCAAGGTACAGAGGCTGTCAGTTCCCTCAGGTGCTTGAAGTTAGCACTCTCTCTTACCCCCTGCTCATGACCCACTATGTGGAGAAATGCCACAGCAGAAATAGCTTCAGAGTTATCCGATAGATTACACAGCCACACTCAGTTACATATTCAGCAGCACTCAACCAACCAGTGTGATGACAAACTCAGGAGTAAAAGGAGATGGAAGACATAAAGATACAAAGACTGAATAGGAAAGTGGATGAGTCAGTTAGCAGAGCAGAAGAAACAGTACAGTCGTAGGTTGGCAAAGGCTACATTTATCAAGCTCCATGAATGCCAATCCTATGAAGTATTAGAAAAACACAGTTATTGGAGGGGATGGCAGAGCACAAGGTTAGGTGGGAGTATTGTGGACATGGGGAATGGAATGGAGCTGAGTAATTAGGGATGAATCATAAGACAGCAGAGAGCAAAGATTAGGAGGAACAAGCAGATACTCCGAATTAAAGATGCAGCAAAATGAGGAAAAGAATGAAATATGCATGAGCATGGAGTTTAGGGGCAAGCTGACTTACACATCTCAGTGGCTCCTGCGGTTGGTATCACTGGATTGTAGCGAAGTCCCAGAACTGATGCTTAGAATGATGAGGCTGAGCCATGGAGGACATTTTAAGTCATGCATGTATTATATACTACATCTCTGAAGTATAATAAATTTTAGAAGGATTTTAATAAAATGCAGTTGAAGTTTAACTTTTATCAGTGAATGCATAAACATTTAGCTCTTTGTAAGTGTAATCAGTTCCTAACCAAGACATGGGAGAAGATTAGAGATAAATTCAAAAATCAATGTGGTGAGGTGAAGGGACTCCCTCCTCACTCCAGCTGGTGTGCAGAGTGGAAGTAATGGGCTGGTTTTCTAGAATGGCCATGAGCATGTTCACAGGGCAGGGTGACTAGTGGAAGAAGTGAGCGTGCCAGTGAGGATGTGCGGAAGGGAGAAAGGGAGTTGAGCACAGAAGAGCTTGAGCTACAGCCCCCACAAAGTCTACTCCATGTGAGAGGTGTCTGTAAAGGATTGTGAAGTTTAACTTTTCATTAAGAATATACTAAGACTATTTGAATTTTCTTAAGACATTCAGAGAAGATTGGAGTTGTTTGCACTATTTTGGCTTTTCTGGAGCCTGGGCATGTGAGGCATGGTGTTTGACTAATACACAGCTGGCAGATGGCACCAGACGTGAGCCCAGGTCTTCTGATGCAGAGCCAGCCTCCTATCCACCAATCCACATAGCTTTTGTTTGCAAGTAAAGCTCACAGTTTCCAGAAGTAGTTGTTTTCATTGTGAGAATTATGATCTCAACTCCACTGAGGATTACAAAGAAAACTTCCTGAGAGACATAAGGTTAGGGACAATTTACATAATACTGGTTGGATGAGGAGAGGCTTTTATTTCGTTAGATTTATTTAATAATCATTGAGGGCTGGATGTCATGCAGAGCTCGAAGGGGATTGTGCAGAGAAACTAAAAGGAGGCTACACTTAACTTGTTGAGGTGCCCCAAACCTGAAGCTATGTGTGCTAGAACAGGATTAGGTTCATGAGCATGTCCCTGATATGCCCTTTGGGGGGGGGCGTACTAACCATTTTATGGCAGGTGTGGCATTTCATCCAGGTTCACTTATTAGCAATATTTGTGATTTCATTTGCATTTATTTCACTGTGCTGTGTTCTGGAAATATAGTCATTTATTTCTATGCTCTCCTTTAAATTCCTTACATTCTCTCCAGTCTTTTGGTGCTGCAGCAGACCAAATATTGAAAAAAATATTCGTGTTAGAAAGAAAGACAATGATGGGGCTTTTATATCTAAACTGCCATTAAAATTATCTTTTCTTCCGTTAAATATCTGGTAGATATACTCCCTTGTTTTCTATTTTCTCTGCATCACCCCAGTTTGGACCTTTTTCATCTCCTAACTGGTCTCCTGGATGCCAATCAAAAACACAATACTTTCCCTGACACACCACTGGCTCCATGCTCAGTGGCCTTTGTAGTGATTTAACAGCACTTTTATATTATTAGATTCATCATATTCAAAATTCTCAACTTCTACCATTATGAAACTGCCCAAAGTTAATAGCTGTGCATATTTATTGCCTTCTCTATCTTACCACCAAAAAGAAACGTTTTTTTCACTCTGCTTCTCCCCTTCTCCCCTTCTCTAAGAACTGTGTGTCCTCACCAGCTCAGCTCCTTGCTGGGGAAATGAGGAAAGAAAAGCAGAAAAGGAAAAACAAGGACTGCATCAGAAGGGCTAGAGATTTTCTTCCTGTTTTTTTTTTCTTTTTTCTCCTACGGCAAAGAAGAAAGAACAAAAATAGAAAGAAGGAGGGAAGGAGTGGAAAGATAGGGTTTTCTAATAAGTTGAAGTTTCAGAGAACTTAGAATTTAGATAAAGTAGTTGCAAGTGAATAGAGATGGGCTGAGGTCAGATTCTGGGGGAGGAAATCTAAGCTGACCATTGAAAGAAAAATAAGAGAGAAACTGTGTGAAATAGTTAGGATATTGGATTGACTGCTTTAACAGTGACTAAAATAATAGTAATATAAAAAAGAAGAAAGGTGTACTTTTTTCACGAAGAAGCCTGGGTTGAGGGCAGACCAGGAGGATAGGGATGCTCTCTGAGGTTGAAAACGGGTCCAGGCTTCTTCTATCTTGCTGCTTCCACAGGATTGTCCTTGTCTGCATGATTAAAGCTGGCTCGTCCCTTAACATCCATGTTTCAGTCCAATGGAGATTGGCAAGAGGAAGTGAGAGCACTGAGTTTTCATTTTTTAAATTTTATTGTTAGTTTCAGGTGTACAGAACAATGCAATAGTTATTCTTTTCACCCCTCACAAAGTAACAACCCCCCTCCCCCCATGTATTGCCCTCCCACCCCTGATATCATGCTTATCTATTATAATTCCATTGATTCCAATCCCCCTCTCTATTCCATGTCCCGAGACTAAATGTATATATAATTATAGTTGACATACAATCTTATTCAACATCATTTTCGGATAAATCCCCATGGGCTAGGGAAGTAAAAGAAAAAAATGAACATATGGGACTACATCAAACTTAAAAGTTTTTTCACAACAAAAGAAACCATCAATAAAACAAAAAGGAAGCCTACTGAATGGGAGAAGATATTTGTTAATGATATATCTGATAAGGGATTAATATCCCAAATATATAAAATGCTCATGAAACTCAACACCAAAAAAACAAACAACCCAATTAAAAAGTGGGCAGAGGATATGAAGCGAGATTTCTCCAAAATGCCCATCGGTAGATGAGTTTTCTTTTAAGAGCAGAGACTCTGAACTGTGCACATTACTCTGTTCACATTCCATTTGCCAGAACATGGTGCAACGGCCATACCTAGCTGCAAGGGAGGCTGGGCAATACAGTCTGTAGGTGGGCAGTCCTGTACCAGCCAAAACTCAGGGGAGTATGTTACTGAAAGAAAGAAGGGAAGACTGTAAATTGAGGAAAAATTAGTCTCTGCACTCACAGTTTGATATCATAGTTAAATAATCAGAAGATCCCAAATAAGCAAGCTTGAGTAAGTTATGCTGAGTTTGAGAGCTAATCTGAGTTCAGATTGTGGAAGTGGAGTGTGTTGGTTTTTGAGTGAAGCAAACAAATTGCCTAGGAAAGCATACAGAGTTAATCTGTATATTGGTGTGATTGACATTGTATTACAGTAGGACGCATTCTAAAATCCATGATTCTGGCCCATAAGTGTGTATCTAGATCAGGACTCAGCAAACATTTCCGGTAAGGGGACAAATTATAAATATTTTAGTTTTTTGAGGGCCATACAATCTCTGCCAAATCTATTCCACTCTGACGTTAGAGCATGAATGTAGCCTAAAAAATATGTAAGCAAATGGGTGTGGTAGTTGTTTCCCAATAAAATGTCATTTTTAAAAACATGCTGCAGACCAGACTTGACCTGTAGCCATAATTTGATGACCCTGCTCTAGTCTCTTGCTTGAAAAGTACAGTCCTCTGAAACTAGCATCTGACCTCATCACGCACACTTCTATCTAGTACTCACTAATCAATTTATTTAACTGAGTGTGTTCTATGCCAAGCTCTGGAATACAAGGAAAGTGAGATACCATGCCTGAAATATAGGGAGGTTAGTCTAAGAAGGAGATATACAAGGAAGTAATTTCAAAACACCATGGTAATTTTATAATAAGTGTATGGGTAAACTCTGTAGGAATACAAGGGAAGGACTGCCAACATTTGCATAGGGGTCAGGAAAGGCTCAAAGACAGGGCTTGTGCTGGGGCCTGAGGATGAACAGAAGAATCCTTGGTTCACCAAAGAGGGAAGGAAATTTAAGGGGAGGGAACAGTATGTGCATACAAATGGGAAATGAGAGAGTTTGACATGTTTGATTCTACAAGCATTCAAGGAGCAGAGAGGTGAAAGCTTAGAAGTTAGATTATAAAAGCCCATTTATAAGTCATTCTAAAAATTTTTGTTTTATTTTGTAGGTAATGGGGAGCCATTGAGAAAAAAATTACCGTATTTGCCAGCGTATAAGACGATTTTTTGGCCCTGAAAAATATGCCTCCAAGTGGGGGGTCGTCTTATACGCCAGGTACACTTCAGATAGACTGCCCATAGTGCTTGCCCCGTGCCATAGTGGCCTCCCGATGCCCGCCCACTTCATTCCACATACCGTTCAGGCATCAGCAGCGCTGCTGGGTGTATGCTCAGCTGTTATGCGATTTTGCTGTTATGCGATTTTACCACACTCGCAAAATCGCACACAGCCGACCATACACCCAGTAAGATAGCGCAAAATCACGAATCGCGATTTATGTATATGTTTGATTACATACAGCCTTGTGACAGTTTTCCTGCATGTCATAAGCATTTGAATATAAATATAAATGTTGAAATCAAATCTGATATTGTTTTACCTTTTATTTGGTGTGTGGAAGGTGTGCGGAAGAGGGGGTAGTCTTATACGGCGAGTATATAACAAACTCTGTATTTTGAGTGGAAATGTTAGGGGGTCGTCTTATACGCCCAGTCGTCTTATACGCCGGCAAATACGGTAAACCAATGACATTATCAGATTTGAGTGTTAGATCCCTCCTGCCAGAGTATGTGCCACCATGAGAGGAAACTGGAACTACATCAGGGAAACCAGTGAGGATTATCATATATTTACACAAGGGGGAAGGAGGACTTGAAATTAGTTGCCAGTGGTATGAAGTGAAAGAAAGAAATGGACTCAAGAGATTTTTATGAGTTGTGGTGATATGAACTGTTGATTTATTGGTAGCAAATTGTGTAGGGGGAATGAAGAATTTGGTATGACATTCAGGATTCTGACTTGGATAACCATGTGCATGGTGGCACTTATCAAAACAGAGTAGGAAATACAGAGGACAAGGTTTTGGGAATTTGATAGGTTTTTTATATGCACTTGACATGCCTGCAGAAAATCCAGGTAGAGTGTACTGTGCAGATGGATGTTTCTGTTTGTTGCATAGGAGAGAATCTGAGATACAACATAAGAACCTAATCAATTAAGATGCTTCGGTTTTGGGGGTAATTACTTATACTCTGTTACACCTAGAAAACAAAAGTTACATGACCAAAATGGGCAAATACTGAAGTCAGGGGTAATTCAAAGATATGGGTGTGAGATATAAAATCAAACCAATATCTGCCTGTGTTAACCATAGACTTCAAATTTTGCTCTGAAATGCCTTATGACCAATGCAAGGGATGAGGCAGTTGCTTGAGTCACAGTGTCTACAGGAGAAACAATCAATTATTTAGGGGAAGCCAGTTGGTCTTGATACTGAAAATTGAGTTTCCTCTGGGATGTGATGAGCAACTTCTCCAACAAAATCCTCATAAAAAATAAAAGGACTTTCACTGAGCTGTTTCTTCTTTGGCTCCGAGAAGGGTCACACTAGAGCAAAGTTGTACAAGAGCAGTTTTACTTGGGTCAGTCATTCTCAACACGTGTCACATTCACCAAGTCCCTAGGTCAATAACTCCAAGGGTTGTGCAGAGAGAACCTATATGATATTCTGGCTGCTGGGGTAGACAGCATCAAGTAAACATGGCCTTACAGACTGCTGTCTAAAGAAAGGCAATTTCTCTTCTCTTATTTTATAGATTTTGTTTAACTTCCTTCATATATATATATATATATATATATATATATATATATATATATATACACACACACACACACACACACACATTGAATAGATTTCTCTGAAGCAGGTTAACATTATAGTGAAGGTGTTTTTAAGATCACTAGGTTTAGGCCAGAAAAAGCTTTTCTTGTTCAAAGTGTTACATATAGCTCAGCAGAATACTGTAGCTATGAGCCATTATCTGGAACTTGGGGATGGACTGTACTGAACCATTATTATCCAGGACTTTTTACTGTCTCTGAAAAAAGGTGAGCTGAGGAAATTTAGAGTCTGAAGTAGAAGAGGAGCAGGTTATAGAAATTCGGAAATATGTTTGTCAATTTTCTTTTCAAAAAGGGCCCCTCTCAAGAGTACAAGTATGTTTCATCATCTTGACTCTCCAAGTTTTATCCTTTTCATCTAGTGATTAGGTTCTACATGCATATGTGAGAATATCTTTAGTGCATTGCAGTGATCCGCATTTGTTTATAATTATCCTTCAACCTTTTATGGTTGGGAAGAGTTTGGAATTGATTTTCTGTTGGGAGCAAAGGAGTTGGAGGGATATGTACAGAAAACGATGCTACGGTTGGGTCATATGAACGCAACAAAGAAATTTACTCCACTCACATCTAGCTTAGGTTGCTAGTACCTTTACTCATAAAATTTTTATTTCCATTGATGAAAACATTCTAAATTTACATCTAGGATTCTTTTAAAGTCTTTTTATAAACTATAATACATAGGAAAATGATCAAAACATAATTACATAGTATTACAAATTGTTATGAGCAAATGCTTAAGTCACCACCACACAAAGAAATATAATAAGGTATTGACTGAATTCCAGAAACATTCCCTACACATGCATATGTTCCTTCCCATCAACAGCTCCTCCAACCCATGGTACTCATGACCTTCACTTTTATGATGGTCACTATACATCCCTAAATACTGACTTTTTAAACTTTCTATAAACAAAATTGTATCATATACGAGGTCTGAAAATTAAGTTTGTGAACTTGTTGCAATGCTGTTGATAACCTTTTTTGGATATCAGGGGGGATTATTCATTATGAATTTGTGCCAACTGGACAAACAGTTAACCAAGTTTACCATTTGGAAGTGCTGAAAAGGCTGCATGAAAAAGTTAGACAACCCAAACTTTTCACCAACAATTCATTGCTCTTGCATCACGATAATGCACCAGCTCACATGGCACTGTTTGTGAGGGAGTTTTTAGCCAGGAAACAAATAACTGTATTGGAACACCCTCTCTACTCACCTGATCTGGCCCCCAATGACTTCTTTCTTTACCCGAAGATAAAAGAAATATTGAAAGGAAGACATTTTGATGACATTCAGGGCCACAAGGGTAATATGACAGCCCTGATGGCCATTCCAGAAAAAGAGTACCAAAATTGCTTTGTACGGTGGGCTACGCACTGGCATTGATGCATAGCTCCCCAAGGGGAGTACTTCAAAGGTGACCGTAGTGATATTCAGCAATGAGGTATGTGGCACTTTTTCTAGGATGAGTTCGCAAACTTAATTGCCATACCTTGTATATTTTTGACTGATATCTTTCACTCAGTGTTATACTTTTATAATTCATCAATGGTGTTATAATTTATGCTATAATTTATTCATTTTTATTGCTGTTTAATATCCTAATATCCTAATAAACCCTAATTACTTATCCATTTCATTACTGATGGACGTTTGGGTTGTTTCCAGTTTGGAGCCCCCTCTACCCCTTATCCAATCACTTGCTCTTCTTCTGTCATATATTTTCCAAAATGTAAAAGAATTAAAAAGAGGAGATGATGATATTTTACCTACTGATAGTAATTACAATTTTTTTCTGGAAAATTATCTTCAACAAATTCATTTGACCAAACTTACGTATGATTAATTAAGTACAATACATATAAATGTAACAAGTAAATGGTAAGACACTAAAAATATTGAGTATTAGTTGTTATTACCACAATTATTCTCCTTTTGAAACCAAGTTAGTTAGCTAACATTAACATATGCATACAGTGTCAGACACTGTGTAAAAATTCTCTCAAAGCTCTACATAGCAAGAACCATTATTATCACCATTTTGTAGATGAGGAAACTGAGACACAGAGCTGGAGTCCTGTACATTCAGTAACACAGCTGTTAAGTGATGTATCTAGACTTCCACCCAGATTTTCAGACCCCCTAATTGTGCTCTCAACTATTGCACTAAGTGTCTTAACTAAAAAGAGATGTGAAGAGAAAAGGTAGAACTTATACTGCTGATGAGATTATGTTTGCAAGATCATGTGATACTTAGTTCTGATTTAAAAAAACAAACAAAAAACCCCCCAAAAAACTGTCATGTCTCTACAGCCACAATAACCTGTGTCAGGGCAGAAGAAGGATTTGTAAGTGGGCCCCTCTGTTCCTTGGTAGGACCCCATTTTGCTCTCCCACTGGACTGAGTTCCACACAGGTAGAGGGGCTCCTGCATATGACTTCACTGAGAACTCACAGAAGAGCAGAACCTGCAATCTATAGCCACGATTCCCCAGCACCTATGGAAAAAGTCACCTTGGGCTTAGTCACCATGATCAGGCAGTCGGGGCCACATGGACATAAGGTGAATGGCAACAACAGCCTGAGTAAAGACATTTCACTCCACACAAAATCTTCAACGCCCTCCACTGGGCCTGCCTCCTCACTGGCACCCAGGAAATGTCTGGTGAATGAGCTACAAGAAACAATATGATTCTGGCTTGAGGGAACTGAATCCTTTTGCTGTCGTTGAGAAAAACTAGAATGTCACTTTGAGCGAAGCTCTGATTTCCTTCTTCCCTCCTCTTTGGTAATATTTTGTCCTGTGGAACCGCTGTGGGCATGCTCACACACAATGCTGAGCGCAGTGCTCTCTGCCAAAGCGTCTGTTTGCAGTGACACAGACCTAGCCGTGAATGTATGGCCCTGCCTCCTTGAATCCAAAGCAAAGGCAGACAATCAAACCCCTGATTGATTGATTTCTCCCCCTCGTTTTCTTCAATTGAATATTTTGTTCAGAAGAATTCTGTTAATACGATTTATCACAATAAACAGCATGGTTCCTGCTTTAATTGATTTCTCTCTCTCTCCATACAAAAATGTCCCTGTATCTCTCGGTTCTGCACGAGTTTTTGCTGTCTTCTTCCCTTCCCCAAGATCTTCATTGGCTTTGATAATTTCTACAGGAACTAGATTTTTTTTCTACAGTCTGCATCTTAAATCATTCATTTTCTCATTTTAAAGTACTGACTATAATTATCCCTTACATTTACTGAAATTAGCATAGATTTTAAACCATTAGTCAAAAAGAATAGGCTTTCCTTAAAAAAAAAAAAAGCTTTCTGCTGTTCTTTGTGGATGAAACAGTTCACATTTTCTTAAGAGATTTTTATCTAACTTTAATTCTCTAGCTTTAGTGTATTCTTAACAGTTATAAATGGAATGGTTTGTCCTAAATGAAAGTGTATCTGTGGTAGCATAGTTATATCCAGTCTTTAAAATGGACCATTTCGTTTCACACATGCTATAGAATCTTGAATTTCACCTTTACTCATCTCAATTTCTTTACTAAAAATGACTCTTGCTCCAAATTCCTACATCAATGGCTTGGATATATCAAATCTTGGTAGTAATTGTTCATAAGTACATATTTTATAACGTGTACTAATAGAGTAATAAAATATATTGCAATAACAATATGCTCTGCCTGGTAGAATTCCATCATGAGACTCCATTAACACATTTAGCTGGTATCAGCATTTTGAAAATGCCTTTCATTGTGGTGGAAATACTCAATACAAGTGAATGGAGAAAATGGAATTCAAATAAGAATTTCTAGGGAGGTTGAGTAGAATGGAAAAAAAATATGGAAACATGAATGGATGCTGACCAAGCCTCTTTGACATTGCATGAAACTCTGGGTTCATTCTGCGACTTCCCGTTCTCTCATAACAGGCTTGCACCCCTTACAGTTCCACTGCTGCCATGCGGCCTGAATGACACTGCTTTGCTAAGGTCACCAATAGGCTCATAGCTGGCAACCGCGATGGCATCTGCAATCATCTTCCTCCTCCATGCGTTAGCCCTTCCTCCTGTCAATTCCCCTCTTCTCTTGACCTCTGTGAGGCTGGCCCTCCTACTCCCCAAATGACCACTTGAAGCAAGCTGCTGTCCTCCTGGGCTCCTTGTCACCGTGAGGTAATCGTAAAATTACAATTTTGAAATAATACGTAAGGTTTTAAAAAATGATTTACTTAATTCAACTACATAGGTTATTTTAAGAATTGTGCTAAATTCTAAAGTGACTTCTTTGTGTAGGCCTGTGATATTGTATAATAAGAAATATGTATTTGGTCTCAGTCCTGGTTCTGGCACAGAGCTCCCCAAACCCTTGGAACTTTCTGTGATAAGAGCCATAAAGGTGTCGGTGGTTTTGTTAATGAGGTGATTTTTGGAAAGCACCTAAGGAGCCAGTGGACCCAACCACCCTTGCCCCACCTCCCTGGAAGAGGGGAGAGGGGCTGCAGATGGAGTGCAATCACCAGTGGTCAGTGATTTAACCAATCATGCCTATTTAATGAGGCCTCCATAAAACCCCCAAAAACACAGGGTTCTGAGAGCATCCAGGGTGGTGACCACATGCAGACGCAGGCCCAGTGTTACATCTGAAGGGGACATGGTGCTTCGAGCCCCTTTCCACATTACCTTGCCCTATGCCTTGCTTCCATGTGGCTGTTCCTGGATTCTATCCTTTTACAATAAATCAGTAATCTAGTCAGTTTTGCTGAGTTCTGTGAGCTAGCTGCTCTAGCAAATTAATTGAACCCAGAAAGGAAGTGCTGGGAACCTCTGATTTATAGCCAGTCAGTCAGAAGCACAGGTAACCACCACCTGGGCTTGTGCTTGGCATTGAAATGGAGGCAGTCTCCTGGGACTGCAGCTGTAAACTGTGGAATCTGATGCTAACTCTAAGCCGATAGTGTCAGAACTTGAGTTAAATTTGTGAGACACCCAGCTAATGTCCAGGAATGCTTGGTGTAAGGAAAATGTCCACACAGTAGAACTGGAAGCAGAATCACAATACCCTTCTCCTTTTTTGTAGAAAAGAACCTGACAGCTTGAACTTTAACACCTGAGTATCTCTTCCCCAAATTAAGGTCATTTAACTTACATAGATTATATGTTAATTCTTTTTATCTTAATTGCTCCTAGTCAGATTTCATGCATTTCTTAACTGACATTTGCATCATCCCAGTCACAACACATTTGGCCTACCCGTCAGCTTTTTTAGCTCTCTGACGGTCCGTTGGAAATCTATCCACATTTACACCTACTCCCTGCCTTTGACACACCACCTGACCCACCAGCAGCCTCCCCTTCCTCCCAAACCCCGCTCTCTCCACCCAATCTTAGATGTGCATCAAGCCCCTGACCTGTGGGACTTTACCTCTGATCTTTTCTTATTTGCATAAATACACAATACAGCACATATTATAATAGCATGTTGTGTTTAAATAAGTAATATATTTACAATGATGTGATGCTGTTTCTGACACAAACTTGGGCTTTTGAAACATCACTGACTTTCTATGATACTTTGTCAAGTCATTTTCATCATCCTTCTGGACTCATTACATTATTTCTATAGGAGGATGTTTCTTTCTCTAGAAGCCTCTGTTTATGAACAAGTAGTCATTTCCCCTCAGGTCTACCACCCTCCATGAGCCAGGGGGTGCGTGGGACTCACACCATGTACCGTCTTGAATGTTTGGCTCGGTTACAACTGGATAATTGCCTCTGATCCTGCACCTATGCTGAGATTTTCAATAGCTATAAGGATTTCCTCTGCTTCTGACCTAACTGAACCCATTGTGTAACTGGCATGGTATGATAGCCCTAATGTGGAGGAAAATGAAGGGAAGTTCTGTGGAGGCAGACAGGGAATTGATTTCCAACACACGGTGATAACGAAGAGCAAACCAACTTTTAGTCAACTTTATTATCGTTTTAAAATTCTTTACAGACAATGCCTGCTATTGCCTGCTCCTGAATTGGACTGCTCCTGTCCCCTGTCCTTGATAAACTACTGCTACTCCTCACTCGTCATTGTGGCTTCCTGGGACCCTGGAATAAAATCACAGAGTCACAGGCCAGGCTGAATTGCAGAGTCTTTGAACATTTCATTATTATTCAAGAAGTTTTACTGATTGCCTACCCCAGACCAAGTGCTGCTCTAGGGTCTAATAATTTCTGGTGAAATGGTCACTGATCTCAAGAACTTTAAGTTCTGATGATATCTATTGACACTGTGAGAGCAAGCAACACATAGTCTCCAATAGGTCAAAGTAGTAGACTTGCCTAAAAGTTATATGTTGTCCTCAGTTCCCCTTTGATCATCTTTTTCAATGTGTTCGCCCTTGAGCACCTTTCTGCTCGCACCATAATCAACCATTTTCTTCATAAGCTTTGGGTGTGGGGCCCAAGAGAAAAGGCATTTTCTTTTCTGAAGGGAGAGCCAACACGGAATTTCTGCACCAACTTAGATCTATTTGTCTTCCTTATGGGCTGTGACACTCACCTGCCAATTAGCTTTTAAATCCTCTGTCAGGGAAAAGGTATTTCTGAGATTTGTAATGGAGGAGAGCAGGTCAGAGTCACAAGTGGCCTCCTTGATATCCTACATCACTAGCTAAGGTTTACACAGAGAATATCTGTGCCCATAAAAAATAATAATAAAGTCTAAGAAGAAAGTGCATGCAAGACGTTTAAAGGGATAAAAGCCACATACATCTGTTCCTTAAGAGGGCTACCCCATAGCTCACCAGTGCCATTTGACTTTGTTTTCTTCTTTTAAGCCTGCATAATGGTTTTTGTCTTAAATTATAAAGCCACTTAGAATATATGAGTCAGGGCCAGAATACACAGATGTCAGGAAGCCTCTTTGTGACTCAGTGAATGGACTCAGAGAGGTCAGCTGGCTTTCCCAAGTCTTCCTGTCAGACTTGAAGTGGGACAACTATGTCCCTTGTTTCTCTCAAAGAAAAGTCACAGAGGATCGCAGAAGCAGTATTGGGTTTTTTGGGTTTTTTTTTTCTTCTGGTAACGTCGCAGCATCTTCCTTTCAGATCAATGTTACCATACCTCTTGTTAAGCAAGTTTATATTCCATCTAAAGCAACTCCTTTTATGTGCATGACAAAGTCATTAGCTGATTTAAATGAGGGGAGAGGTCTGAACATTTAGAAAAAAGGTGAAGAAAGACATTTTTTATTTTGACTTTGCATGAACACTGGTGACTAATTTTTAACACACAAAAAAATCACTAGTGATGAAAATAACTGTTAAATATAACAATACTATAACTTTGATATGATGATTTGACTCACTGTTACCTCATTTTTTGCTTATTCATATAGTCCTGTGTGTTTACTTAAAACCATCAAGGCCATGGAAAAATTAGACTTGAGATTAGTTCTTTGGGGCTATTTTTTCTTCTGCTGAGAGGGTATCTTCAGCAGCCAGGAGAAGATGTGTGCATGAATTCCCTTATGTGTGTCAAGGTGAATGGCAGCTATGTAGAATGAACCCAGATGTAGCAGGTTGGTAAGTCCAAGCTTCAAGATAATGCAAAGGGATTGAGCCAGGCAAAAAATAGAAGATTTGAGGCCAAGTTGACTGCCATTGCTTGATGTGAAAGAAGAGAAGAAGTGAGACATAGAAATGCCATCTGGTTGCAGCTGATATGGCCTGGAAGCCCTTCTTGTTAAATGTTAACTGTGTTGGTTTGCGTATTTTCAATAGGTGCAGTGGGTGGCTTTCGGGGAATGGCTAGTCACCCAATGATAGGGGACCTAACACCGTCTGATGACTTGTCCTCTTTCTCTGTTCTTGGGACTTCTCTGGGAGGTTCTAATTCAAAGGAAGTTTTTACTTTGAAAGTTTCAAAAGTCATTTTACTCTATAGACTATATGAAGAATGAAAGGTTTATTTACTCTTAGCTCCGTGGCTCTTAAACCTCTCAACTTGTTCTTGCTGGTAAAATTTATGTGCATGGGAGAAAGATTATTTCTAGTTGTGGGGTTTGTATTAGAAGGTTTTTATTATTATTATTATTATTCATTCTCATTCAACAAATATACACTAAGCCAGGGGTACATGAACAAACTGCCTGTTTCAGAGCTCATGAGAAGTCTTGGCTCCTGAGGGATCAGAGCGCTGCACTTTGGGCCCTGAGCGGAACCACAGATACAGAGTAGGCTGGCATCCATGTTCTTGTCATGGCCGAAGTCCTCTGGGGGATGATTCTTTGAGGAGCTTTCTTGGCTGAGGCTTTCCTGGTTGAGTCTCTAAGAACAGCGGCACAAGCCAAGGCCTCCTGTTGAGTAATATAGCCTAGGGGAAAGAAATGAGAGAAACTTCAAGGTCAACAATTTTACCAAAGAAAGTAAGCAAACAAGACAGCAAATTATGCACACAGTCAAAAATTTTCTTCTACTTTGCTGGATAGAAACAATTGTGTTTAGCACACCCAGACTATATTGTCTTTGAGGACAGGAAATATATTCTTCGTCTTTTGCATTTCTCATTCAATAAATAAATAAATACATAGTCATTGGTTATCATGACAGAGCGTTTGTAGAGGGGCATAAGCCATAAAGAATCTTCATGTGAATTGCTTATCTTGAGTATCAAAACTTTCTGCAAACCAGAAACAGATATATTCAATCTCTCTGTGTTTTTATTTTTCATTTTTTCTCTCTGTGTTTTTAAAGGGCAGTCTGCAGATCACCTACAGAATCATGAAACTGAGACCACATTTAATAACGCTTTTCAAAAATGCAGATTTCTGGCTCTACTCCAAAGTCCTTTTGAATCAGAAACTCAGAGCATTACGCTTGGAAATCTGCATTTTAATAACATACACAGATGGATTTTAAGTGCAATAAACATTGAATATTCTGCTTCTAGGTTCATTGACTTCAAAGCAATTTTACTCTTTAAAAAAGCTATGAGAGGATGCTTCTGGGACACTTCCGACAATTATGGGGACCAGCTGAATCCTGACTCTGCCATTTGCTAGTTACATGACCCTGGTCAAGTTATTTAACTTACCCATGTCTCAATTTTCTCTTCTGTACAATGTGGGTTATAGAGGCACCTACCACGTAGACGTGCTTGAGTTTTAAATAAGACAATGCAAGCAAAGTGCTTAGAATGGTAGCTGGCACATAGAAAACCCTAATACAAGAAAGCTACTGTTAATTGTTCTTCTTACAATTTAACTTGCAAAAACCATGTTTTCCTTTTGTGCAAATACAGGAACAATGTCAGGTAGATGTGCTAATGCTACGTGAGTGGTATACAAAAAAACAGTAATAAATAGAGCTCGGTGGGAGTTAGGAGAAGAATGTAATAAAGGGGAGCTGAAGACTGAAAACATTTCAAGAAGAAAAGGGGTTCAACACCCATTACACCTTTCTGTAGGGTGTTGCTTATGATTAATGAAGGTCTTTCAAAACCATTATTTCATTTGTGCTTCATAAAATCTCACGAGGTTGGAGAAGAGTAGAGACAGTGGAGTGTGGAGGTGAAAATGCGTGATCTTTGTTGGTGATGGTCCTGACATTTACTATCGGTGTGATCTTGACGGAGTTATATAACCTGCCTGAGCTGCAGTTTCCCAGACCATAAAGCTGGGAGAAAATGAGGCATAACATGTAGAGCTCTGAGCACAATATCTGGAATATGGTAAATGCTCAACAACGTAACTATGCCTGTTGTGAGTAAACCAAACTCTGAGTTTGCACAGCCAGCTGCCATTTGAGTCCAGACCATCTGCCTAAGGCCATTGCTGTTTCTACTCGATCAAGTTCCTGTAAGTCTCAGAGGTGTGTTGACACTTTATAACGATCCATCCTCCAACTTCTTTAAACCCTCTTAATTTATCCATAAAACTCTGCTTTCTATTGTCAGGGATAATCATTTTAAAACTGAGCCTGCCAACCACATTGATAAAATAGCACGCCGGCAGAAGCCGTTCTACTTCAATTATTCACGAGGAAGCTTGGCTTCCGGCTGCAGTGCAGCCGTGCAGTCCCGAGGTGCTTGGTCCGGGTTCGGTAGCTACACTCACCAAGCAGCTGCTGGTGCTGGAGGCTGTGAACATAGCGGGTCTGCAGGGCCTGCCACTGGGGCCTGGAGTCATAAATCCTCATGATGCAGTAAAAGTAGCGCTGCTGCCCTCGGGTTAGGTCCTGCGGGAGCAGAGCAGGCCATGTTGATGATGGGTGGGGTTACACAGAATTAGGAGTGTGACGTATTCCGAGCCGACTTCCTCAGAAAAAAGATGCTTCTCTTCCCGCCCCCCACTTTCTCTCTCTCTCTCTCTCTCTCTCTCTCTCTCTCTCTCTCTCTCTCTCTATATATATATATATATATATATATATATATATATATATATATATATCAACTGGAAAACAACAATTGGATAGTTTCCCCCCTTAGTTTACTTAAACAACCTTCTGCTGGCTTTTGTGAAGGTGAAAATGGGTAAGCAAAAGATTGTAGGTACGGTACATAGGTCAAACTATCGGGCTGAGGGAGGTCCAAGGTGTTTTTAGTTTTTATTGATCTGTTATAGTCCTTGCAGAGGAAGGCAGGCGGTGAGAACCTACATGGGGCCTGAAGTATGCCAGGTCTCTGGATGGGTAAATGAGGACTTTGCGCTGAGAGTTGTCAGGAAGCAGGGAGGGAGGGGGGTAAATAGATGGGTAATGTGAAAAGGGTTCGACATCATTAGGAAAAGGTGTCATGAACACAGAAGCCAAGGAAGCTTCCTAAATGACATGATCAACACACCTGAAGCTCTAGGGTGAAGAGGAAATCCCTAACGGAACTAGAATCCTGGTTCCCAAAGGGCATCAGCGTCATCTGGTAACTTGTTTGAAAGGCAAGTGCTCAGGCCCCGCCCCAGACCTTAGAAGCAGAAACTCTGGGGTTGGGGCCCTGCACGCTGGGCTTGCACAAGCCCTCTGGGTAATTCTGAATGAACACTAACATTCGAGAACCACTGGATTAGAAGAAACATGAGGGATAATTAGAGGGAGAAAATGGTGCAAATTTTCATATGGGGCATACAATATCTGGGTATATTGGGAAGCAGACTTTTTCTTTACTTCAACCAGAACATGGAACCTAAGCTAGAGAAGGCTGTAGAGTTAGGCAGGGAAAGGTCATGGAAGCCTCTCATGCTGTGATAGGAATTTAAAGATTACCTCTTCTATGAGGAGCTACTGAAGGTCTTTAAGGCAGTGGCTCTCAACAGGACTGATTTTGACCCTGAAGAGACATTTGGCAATGTCTGGAGAAATGTTTGGTCATCACAAATGGTAAGAGGGAGGAGAGATGCTCCCAGTATCCAGTGGGTGGAGGCCCGGCGTGCTGCTGAACATTTTACAGCGAGACAGCCTCCAGCCTTGGCAATGAAGAATTATCCAGCCCAAACTGTCACACCTTAAGCTGACCAGATTTGCATTTTAGAAAGATCGCTCTGACCTTGCTGTGGAGAATGGGCTTTAAGGAAGAGAGACCATGGGTGGGGAGACTATTTAGAAGGCTGCCATCTAGTGCTAGGGAGGACAAGCAGGACCTGGGCTTCAGTTGCTGTTATATACCTAATGTATGTTAAGTGCTTATTATATGCAGGTGGGTAAACCGGTAGTGGCAGCAACATTCTAGAAAAATCAAGATAAAATAAGTTCACCTCAGGCAAAAAAAGTTTAAAACAATGACAGAATTTTAAAAATTCATTGATAACCACAGTAATAAAAACTAAATTTAAAATAATTATTTATAAAAGTAACATGACTTTTACCTGTTAGAAATTTTGTGTGGAGTTGAAATATCTGAGTCGGATTTTTTTTTTTTTTTGAGATCAAGACCTTAAACTTAACATGAAAAGTATATCCAGAGTAAAAGCGCCAAGTACTTCACACTTCAAGACATCATTTCAGCTTTACAGTTTCTGAATTAGATGTTTTAAAAGATAATGTATTTGAAGAAACAATGGATTTCTAATTAAGCCTTTTTAAAAGATTGAGAACAATATACTATGAAAATTACAAGCCAATTTCAAGAGCAAAGCTCCAAAATGCAATGGGAGTTTGCATTCTCTAAAATAAAATCTTAAAAATTACGGTTTTATTTAATAAGAAGGAAAAGGCTACTTCTTTTCCTTAGAATTTTCACCTTCCCAAATAATGACAGTAAAATAATGACAGTAAAGAAATGACAGTAGCATTTCTAATAATATTCTTATCCTGCGGCTTCTTCCTCTTTGAGGGACAGAAGAGAACTGAAATTTTGACAAAGAGTATTTATGAGAACGGCTTTAACTAATTTTGACTGAAAGGAGCTAAAATAGCTTTCTAGCAGGGAGCCACAGTGTGGTCCGTCAGTGTTTTCCCATCTCTGGCAGTGGGTCACCTGGAAGACGTGACCCTCTCCTGGAGCTCCTGAAATGGGCTTGGTGTAGGAGGGGGTCATCCAAGCTCATTTATTCTCTGACACGTGCTGCCAGCAGCACGGAGGGCTGACGTTGGGCGCACTGTTCTCCCTAATGCTGGGTAAACAAAGGCACGAGAAGTCTTCAAGCCTTGAAGGAGGGACAGACAAGGTCTCTTCGTCGGTGCATAATGTGCTGCTGTACCTTCAGAAATGAGGTGTCAGAGGCAGAGGGAGGGACTCGGATGAGAGGAACCTGCGGAACATTCTGAAGCTTTTGCTGTCTTTTCCATTTCCTTCCCATTGTTTATCCTGTATCTCCAAGGAACAACAAAGCAGAGCATAAAATTTCATTTTGTTCAGCCCGTTTTAGGGAGGTACCTGAGTAAATAAGTAAGCAAGTAAATACATAAACAAATAGATAAATGTTATTTATTTCCAGGGGTAAGAAATTGTCTCACATGTGTCCAGGTAATTGGGCCTCGCCAGACTGCTGAGCCCTGCACTTTCCCTCTTCTCATCCCTTTTTCATGGGAAGAATAATTCAGAGTCCTTTGTCTCGCTCCGTTTCACTCTGTGTTGGTAACAGGTGGGTTGTAGAGCTGTACTGTGTCACAGCAGTTATTGCTTGATAATTTTAAATAATATTTATTTTCCGACTTGAAAAGCAAAATATGTCATTAAGGAAAAGTCAGAAATATTTTTAAATTGAAGACAATAAGATCACCCATAATTTCACGGTCCATAACTATTGTTAGCATTTGATTGATTTCCTTATATTATTTTTTTCTGTGTACATTGTGTGCAACTTTAGGGGGGGGGTCATACTCTACATGTTGTTCATGTTCCCAGCTCATTAAATAGCCTTTGAAATATGATTTCTAGTGGCAGCATAGTATAACTTTACATCATTTCTTGCACATTCAGATTTGCAATTTTACAAAATTGTACTATAAGAGAAACTATTAAACCTGAGGTGTGTATAATAATTAGAAAATTAGCATCCAAGGAAGACTAGATATTGGAGTAGGGTTGCCGAGGCACAAAACGGAAATGCGGAGCGTTCTCCCCTCGGCGCACAACTTTGCCTCAGCAGCCTATCCCGTCAGGCTGCCTGATTAACTGAGATCCCAAATAGAGACTGCTCCCACTTTATGCCATCTCCTGCTCTCTCTCCTCTACCCTATCATATGCTCATGCACACGTACACACACACATAACAAGTTTCTTAACATGTGAGAAAACTCAGGCTCTGAGTTCACAGAGCTCAGGCTCAGATCTTCCAGAAGAAAAATGTGTTAGAAAAACATCTGTCAACATCTCAGTGTAGCCTGTGCCTATGATATGAACTTATAAATTGAACTGTAAATATTTTATTTAATGCTGTTGTACTCCAACGCAAATACTCCAGAAACCATACCAACCAAGATATACTCTCAATATTCTCTGTGATAGAAGCCTATTCTCTAAACTGTACTCAAATCGCCCCAGTATCCTTCCTCCCATTTTCCAGATCTATAGAGCAGAGCACAAATATCCGTCAAAGCTGGAAAGATTTCTTATCTCCTTAAATCGCATAAGAAAATGACTGATGATATTTCTTGTGGCAACAATTCATGTGTGCTTTTCTTGAGCTGTTGCTGAGAAAATCCATCTTACCTATTCAAGTGGTCTGTGCTGGATAAAGTTTGATCAACATGCTTGGGGAATTCAGTTAGAAAAATCTACAAAATAACTTATATCTGAAACAGAAAGACAGGTTTTCTTACAAGGAGCTTACCCTGTATTGTAGTTCCCCTCTTTTTAAAAGATGGCATTCGTATTCAGTGTCTTTCTTTGCAAGGCCTCTTTCTTCTTGCAGCGGTGGGGGTGGAAATTCAGTCTGTTGATAAGCTGATATCCAAGCAACATCATGTGATAAAACAAAGAGCTGAGGGAATTTGGCCGCGTGCCTTTTTCTGCTTCTGGATGACATTCAGCTGCACAGTTTAATCTTTTTTCTACCAAATTGTGTGTCTAATCAAGTGTCAACTTTTAAATCTGTCATATCTGTGTTATATGCAGACAAAGGAAGGAAAGTCCCTGGAGACAGAGAGACTGAATATTAAAAGTCAAGTAATCTATTGGGACAACTGGCCATTACATGACTATTTCCCAGATTTGAAATAAGTCACCCCCATCCTCATTCCTCAGAATAATGAAGGAACCTAAATGTAGAGGTATAGGAATGCATTGGATGGTGGTAACCTATAGGATTATATCATAGACCCAGATAAGGTTTCTTTTTTAATTTTTGAGGAAGTATCTTATATTCCATATGTGATCTTGGATAGAGGCTATGTATGATGATAATGAACCTATGGCACAAAATTCTTGCCCACATGACGTCATCAGCATAAGCTTCATATTTTAACCAGACTCATGACAGCAATCTCGTCCCTTCCTCTAGGCTAGCATCATGACTCCAGACTTCCTCTCTTTCTTAAGAATCCTCCTTCTGAATTCCAGCTTATCTGCAAAGATGAAGAGTTCTAAGAGAAAATAGAAGATGAAATACCAAAAGAAAACCACAAATTCAAAATTCTTGGAAGGCTAATAAGAAGAAAAAAAATAGGGAGACAAGAATTATGAATTGTATAGCTTGAAGAAGAAAGAAAGGACTCAACAGACACAAAAAGTTTGCATTTTTTTCAATAATTTAAATGCAGACCTTCGGGAAATAAACACGGCACAAACAAGCGTCTATAAATGCCAGTGAATGCCACACAACTGCTCACTGGATCAGCAGGATTGGTGATTCTCTACTGAGAGATAGAGAACAGTTGTGTGAAGAGTTGCCATTGTCAATTGAGTCTCCTTGAATGTTTTTCCAGAATACATTGAAATGCTTTCTGGGGCATACCACATCTACTGACCATTACCCATACATACTGATTCATAACAGCGTGCATTTGTCCCAGTCAGGAAAATGGAAACAGATCGACTTGTTCAACAGAGAGGGAATTTAAGGTGAGGAATTTGGTATAAAAGTATTGGAATGAGCTAGAGGAGCAAAAGAAGAAAGGTGAGCTGACCCAAAGAGTGGCAATTACATTCAACTATTAATGGAACCACACCTCGAGCTGGAAGCCACAAGGAAAAATGACTTTACCCAGAGTCCACAAACACTGTGTCACTGAGGCTGCCTTCCACGGAGATGCCGCTGCCTGAGCAGCACCCTAGACCCTCTGCTCGCCAGCCACCCTTGCTTCTGCAGTCTTTCCCAAAGTGCTGATGTTACACTTGCAATCACCACCTCACTGCCCCGAGCCTGCCGTTGCTGATGTGGTTGCTGATGCTGCCACTGTCAAGGTGCAAATAGAGACTATGAAAATGACTTCTCCTCTCCTCCAAGCTTCCATTTCCTCCTTCCCATTGGACATCAGCTGGCAAAGAATTTTGCAAAATGTATTTTGTAGTCTTCCCACCACTGTGGTAAAGAGAATGTTAGGTACAAAGCTGAAAGATAATGGATACTACCCAACACATGGGGATACCATCAACAAAAATCTGGTATGTAGGAAGCCAGGCAGAAGGCTGAAGGACTTAAACATACAATTGCTGTTCACCTAATACCACTAAAGTTTGGAATTTTATGAGAAAAGCCAAAATAAAAGATAATTAACTAGCTCTATAGTTGGTGTCAAAGACTGAGATGTGCATTTTGGGGCAATACCTTAAGATTTAAGAATGTTGAAACAATGTACATCATCAGTTTCAGACAAAGACATTGTTTCCCCAAAGAGTAGCTAGGCTTTTCAAAAGAAATTAAAACTGACTCAAAAAAAAAAAAAAAGAATAGGAATACCCATTATCTAATTACAATGGAGGATATAATGTTAACTATTAGTATGGAGAATATAGTATTAACTATTGGTAGAAAAGATGCATGCTATTTCACAGTTGAAACTTTGGTAAAGTAATGGAATGCAATGCTTAAGATATTGGTATGTCTGCACATTTAAAACATGGGTAATAAAATGTTTCCATAGAATAGCTAGGTAAGACCTCATTCATGGGACCCATGATTGAAATCCAAGATGAGGTAAACCCTGATTCAAAGAATCCAATCTGCTAGCAGAGGCAGAGCATCGCTACGCGTGTGGAAGATGAATCCTTGCTTGTACATCCATGAACCCAGGAGGAAATTCTCTGCTCATGTTCTTTCCCTCCTGCTCCTCTCTGGGATCTCCTTAGCTGCAGAACTCTGCACGGGGTTGGCTCTGCCAGGCACAGGTATCCTCCCGTCGCTACCCCAGGCTCTCAGAGGGAATCAGTGAGCCTTACTCAAGTGAAGGAAGTGTCCCCTTCCCACTCGGTGCTGCTGTTTGTCACCTGGACTCCTGAGTGTTGTCACTCAGAGTTTTACACTGTCATCGTCGGACTTCACTTTCTCATAGGGCTACACAGTCCACTGGGCTCAGCCGTGTTTGGCGGGGTTGGGTTGATTATTCCTCTAGTATCCTGTTTTGTTTTTTTTTTTCTTTTTTCTCTTTTCCTCCAATCTCTTCACAGAAAACTCCCACTTCTCCAAGATCCCAAAATGCAAATTCTCACATATACCAACACTTTAGGGATCACCGGTCTCAGAAGTGAGAAAACTTAGAGTCCCAGTTTGACCTCCAGGAGCCACAGTCAGTGGGTGGAAACTACTTTGGACACTTAGAAGCAGTGATGATTAGAAAAGAAAAGGCTGGATGTGTTCATATATGTGCTAATGACTTTGTAAAAATAGATTTCAAAAAGTCCAGGGGAAAAAATCTAAAATGGGATATAACTTGAGGAAATGTTCAGAGATTTCATTTTGACTATAATCCCAAATAAACTCTATGAAAGAAAGAGGTAAGATATCAAAAGGAACTAGAACAGATACACTGGGAGTTCACAGACAACCCTAGGCTTGAGGCCAGTTGTAAAACTACAGTTTAAAAAAAACAACAGCTGTAATAATTTACACCAAAAAAAAAGTCTTTTAGGAATTAAGAACGATCCTCTAAAAACAGATCCTATGCATAGCTATTATATAATAGACCTAGGACCCAAACCCATGGCTTTCTGAAGTCTGTGATTTCTCCCTATGGTCTCTGGAACTAAAAGGAAATTCATGTAACACAGCCACTGCTATAATAAAAAATTATCCTTCCTATCCAGCCATTATCCACAGACACAATTCATATATCTTTATTCTTTCTGTCCTTGGGGTACGTTCCATTCCCATCTGGAATACTGCTTGGTTGAATAAGGGAAGGCTTCAGTTTCACAGAGACTAATGGTCATAATTCTGAAGCCGGATATTAATCTTGTAATACCAAGTCATGGACTTTCTAATAACGCTCCATGCAAATGGGTGTCTAGCAGGCCAGCTCCATCAGTCCTCAAAGCTGTCCAGGCATTTCTGAATCCACAGAAGATATAAGTGGGAAGCTTGGGTCCTTGCCCATGAAAACACTCTCCATATGTGTTCTCATTTTTTAAAAAGGGAGTTGAATAAAAATACCATCTACCACCAGTCAATGGATTAGCAAAGCCACTTGAACAATACGATGCGGTATGTACTGTGACTGTCTCTGTTCAGCCTATGAGAAAATGGAGGCAAAAATAGGTCCAAAAACCTACCAGAGTCCCACAGCTGGGAAGTAGTGGGACTGGGACCCAAACGCAGACATTCTCTCTTCAGCATCGCTGCTGTTCAGAATGAATCGATGAAAAAAGCTTATCTCACCTTCTCTTTTCTTTTGCCTAGAAACCTTACTTTATATTTCTTTGGCCCAGATGTGTAAAGAGACAGGGAGGGTCATGAGAACCCAGGGAAGATGACTGAGTCAAAAAGGTTCAAGAAGCAACTTCTGCTACACATGGAATCTTTCAAGGGAGGTTCTAGGTCAGGGAATGAAGCGCCGTACCCATCAGCATAGTCATGGGGAATACGGTTTCCTGGAAAGACATCCAAAAAGCTTGGGTATATGATGAATTCACAGGGAGTGCCAGCTGAGTGAGCCAGTGAAATCACAAATAACAACATAATATCTAACATCTGCTCTCAAATCAGAAATAATTCTTGGCATTGTCAAGTACGTTAGCTTATGTTATAAAAACTAAAATCTTAGGGTTAAGTCCTGCTAGGTTTCAATGCTGATATGACCATGTAGGTGACATTCAGCTGCAGCATGTAGGTGACATCCAGCTGCAGCTAGCAGAGATTCCAAACAAATTGTGGTTTAAACAAATACAATTTATTCTTGTCACTTTACAAGAAGTGAAGCAAGATGATAGTGGTATTGGGTCAGTGGTTCTGGGCGGGGGTCTGTGATTCTCTTGGCCTTCTCCTCGTGGTCATAAGCTGACTATTTCAATCAAAGTCAAGATGTGGCACTAAGCCGAGAGTTTATTTTCATGCCCCTTTCTCTTGTCAGAGAGGAAAACTCTCTCTCAGAAGCTTCTCAACCAACTTTAACATTTCATAAGCCAGGTAGATTAGTCACTCATTGCTATTACTGCTAAACAAACAACCACAAAATCATCGCAGGGACATACAATAATACACATTCTCTCTTGTGTATCTCCAGGTCAGCTGGGGTGGCCCTGCAATAGGCTGCAAGTTGGAAGGTCAGCCAGAACAGCTTGTCCCCTGTGTCTCTCCTTCTTATGAGACCTGGGCTACCCAAGGGCATATGTCCTTGTGGCCAAGGTCAGAAGTTCCCTGAGAGGCAAGCCTCTGCTTGGAATTGGCACGCCTCTACTTCTGCTGCCTTCCAAATCCAAAATCAATGGGACAGGAAAGGATGCTCTTCTCAGGGAGGTCACGGGGACTGAGTGAATATTTGCTGAAAGGTAATATAATCTGCCACAAAAGGACTGGATTTAGGCCAACTCCTAGACCAGAGGCTGGCTGACCTTCCCAGAAGCCAAAGGATATTTATCCAACCTTAATCAAATGTGGATGGCTGCTATCCAGAAAGAAAGAGGTAAATGGTTTTAGATAAGTAAGGAATGGTGTCCACAAGGGAATTTTATGTAGTTCTATTTACCTCTTAAACTATGACAGCATTAAGATGTAGTGTATTTAATCAGATAATTTTTGGTTTATGCTTCACAACTCTGGGGACAGGGAAGATGAGGAAGGGAACTATCATTTATTATGTGTCTAATATATATCAGAAACTGTGCTAGGAACTTACGATAGACTATTTTATTTATTTTTCATAATGCTTTGAGATAAATATTATTATAATAGTTTTATGGTGAAAAAAAGAAGCTTTGAGAAATAATTTGACAATTTATATATATCATACAAGGTAGAGTCTGGACTTCAGTTCAAGTTTGACACTAAGGCTTTCATTCTGTCTATATACCGTGTTGTTTTTACCACATTTTGTTCAACTTGTTTAAGAGCTATTTCTAGAATATTCTACGTGACTCTCATAAAAGAAATTTAATTATCCTCAAACAGGATTGTTCTTTATATGTGTGAAATTAGCAATTCTGTCTCTCTAAGTCATTTTTTCTTCAGGTTAAAGATAGTTCCTTCAATAATTTCTTTTATTATATGTGTAAGCGCTGTAATAGTTCCATTTTTCAGAAGGCCCCCAGGTAGTCAGATGCAGAAGAAGGGCTCTTCACCAAAACAATCAAGACTAACAGCTGGATGATTACTCACAATCAGTCTATGTAATATTTAATTAAAGCATGTAATTGCAATAACAAGTATAATAACATAAACAGGTTTGGGAGCTTAGCCACATTGAGAAACACACAATACAACTGCGAGTACCATTAGTTCATCAGGAGATTTCTCAGAAATAAGATTGATTCAGAGACCTTTGACAAACACGTTTCCTGGAATCACCATTAATAGCCTAAGGAAAATCCCCTACGGCCCAAATTGTAGATGTAGTACACATGCTCCCTGACTGACTGACAGTGAGGTTATTTCCACATAAACTCATTGTAAATTGAAAATATCGTTAAGTCAAAAATGCCTTTAATACGTCTAACCTACCCAACATTGTAGCTTAGCCTAGCCTACCTTAAAAGTGCTCAGAACACTGACATTAGCCTGAAGTTGGGCAAAATCATCTAACACAACGAACACACTGCAGCTTATGGATTGATTGCCCTAGCGATTGCGTGGCTGGCTGACAGGTGTGGCTTGCTGCCACTGCGCAGCCGCAGGAAAAGATCATACAGCATATGGCTAGCCCGGGAAAGGATCAAAATTCAGAAAAGGACCATTTCTATTGAATGTGTGTTGCTTTCACACCATCATAAAGTCCAAATATCGCAAGTCAAACCGTCAGAGGTCGGGGACCTCCTGTTGACTGAAATCCGTTTCCCCATCAGGCTGTTGCCGCTCATTTTCTTCTCTCCCCCTTCTGCTGGGTCTTCCTCTGCCTTTGCATCCTCTGTTTGTTTGTTTTGGCCCTTAATCTTCATGAGTTATGCAGAATGAAGCCCAAAGATTAGCAGCTTCATGAAACACAGCCTTCTTTTTCTCACAGGTTATAAGAAAGGGCTTTTCACCCTGGATTACCCTGTCCCTTGTTACTGTATTTGAATGCAGTCCAGGTCCAAACAGCTCACCTGGTGAAGCCGACCTGGGAATCTTACATGATGCTGCCTCTTATAGTTAGTTGCCCCAGCATCTTCTTCCCAGCACTATGCTCCTTATCCGTTGGCAAAATCCTCCACACTCTTGTCTCCTGCTCCATCTAATGTTGGAGATCAGGTGTGTGGGCATCACCTTCATCCTTTCCAAACCCACAGGGAATGTTACCACCTCTGATTTGGTGGCCTGTCTATACTTGTGAACAGGGCTCCCTTGTTATGTTGAGATCAAGCTAGAGACAGTAAAGCCCAGAGATGAAACTCTCAGATGCTTCAATTTGCAGAATGGTTCCACAATATCCTACTTATGCAATTTGGGGCAGGTTTCTTAACCTCTCAAAGTTTTAGCTTCCTCATCTGTAAGAAGGTTATTTCAATAACTCCTATATACTTTGTTTTGAGCGTTAAATGAGATACTGAAGCTTGAGATCCAGCAAGTGCCCAATCCATGGTAAATGTGCACAGTGCTTGGGTGTCAAGCTTGGGTATAGGAACTTCACATATACTCTTGTTTAATCCTCACATCAACCCCGTGAGCTAAGCACTATTCATCCTATTTGGTAGATAATCTGAGGCACAGAAGGGCTCAATGGCTCAGTCAGTTATATGGCCGTATAGTTGTATAGCTATTATGTGGTAGCCCCAGGATTTAAACACAGGTTGGCTAGATCCGAGTTTGCCTCGCTGACCTCTATGCTATGCTGTCTCTAAGTCGGTAGCTTTCACTGTGGGTGTTATTGCCCTTGCCTGCATTCCCTCGATAAAGGGGAGATGGAAAAAGTCTGAGGCTCTCTTTTTGCTTGAGGTCATTCTTCTTCCTTTCTTTTACCATCATCTTACATCCCCTTTCACCTTTCCTGTGCAGAAGATACATTCACAGCCTCTCCTTTCTGCCATGCCACTCATGCCCAGCTCCCGCCTTCTTCTCACCTCACTAGGAACTTCCTGTGGCGCTCCATGCCCCTGATTTAGCTTTAGCCTCTGACAAGGCATAAACTGGCAAGTTTCTGGGTTATGGCTCCTTAGAGCCAGGATCCACGAGGCTTCTAAACACCTAACTCCTACTGTGTACTCATAGACTACCTCAGTTTGTCAGCGACCTTTCAGAACATTTCTGCCTGCATGAGACACCCCCTGGCTGACCAGGGCAGACTCTGATGAGACTGTTACTCCCTATGACCCAGACGTTATACTTGTCTATATACTTCCCTAGAGAGTGTTGGTTCCCTTGGAAGCATAGTGCAGAAATACAGGACAGGAGAGATTTGGAGACCTGGGCTGAGGGTGAGTTATTTTAAATAGAGTGACCAAGGCACCTCAGTGAACCAACATCCTTTGAGCAAAGACTTGAAGGAGGCGAGCAATGAGCTAACTTTTCATGATTGATATTAATCCATGTCTCTTCTTCCCCTTTTTATACGTAGGCTCTTATGTTCTGAATCCATTGAGAAAAAGGGTCACATTTAACCCCTTCAATTTTCCATGAACACCCCCAGCCTCCTTTCACCTTCTTTTCGTCAGGGACTAAGATCTACAGACTAAAACTGGGTCCAATTCTTAATTTCAGCTGTCAAACAATCCTTTCTTGGCATGTAGTAGGCACTTAGCAAATATTTATTAGATATTTTTTAATATTTAATATTTATCAAAGCAATAAAGGTACAGTGACCACTAGCTCATAATAGAAGGTGGTAGCTGACAACTGATTTTGAAGCCTCCAGGAATATATTCCTTTGAATGGGATCCTTTCAAAAAGCACATAGGAAGCAAGGCCGGAAGGCAGACTGGAGAACAGGAGGTGGTGATCTGAACTTTGGGCTGGAGCTTGAGACCTGCCTTCAGGTAGGAGGGCATGAGCTGCTCTTGAACTTGCGGACCCTACACGCAGACATCGATTCTGTGAGAATAGGAAGTGGGAAAATCAACCCTGAGGGATTTTTCCACTGAGCTTTTAATCTTCTGAGTGAGCTTTGCTGCCGTTCACCACAAAACAAACAACAGGGAGTTTTTCCCAGGGTCCCACATCTTGGGCGGGCTGAACACAAAGGGCCCTTGCCGAAAGTCCCTACACTGAGTGTGCTGCTCGTAAAGAAAGAAAACAGACATTCACAAACCATGGAATTTGGACATGCCATGTAGGAAAACTTCCTGGGACATAACGTTTTTCTTGGCTTGAAATATGCGAACTGTGGAAATCAAATGTAGTCTGTATTTTGTGAACTAGATAATGAGCAAAATAAACTTAGACGATCAATGACCATATAATTTATTGTCCCACCTGGGGCACTTTGACAGTGAAAGGGTCTCTATTAATCATCAGACTGGGAAAACAGGCATAAAGCAAGACTTTCTCAGCAAATCAGAATACATGGTGACTCTTTGTAGAAGAAAGATACTGTGAAAACAAAGTACAGAGAAATGTATGTAACATTTAATATTTTCTCCCTACTGTCCATTTTATACACCTTTGAGGCTGCCATCCCTAATTATGGAGTCACCAAGTCATAGAATGTTACGGCTCAAATTGGGCTTTCAGGTCATCGACGCCCTTCTACTCAAAAGGTAGCCCAGGGGTCAGTCGCACTGGCATCACCCGGAAGCTGGTGAGAAATGCAGACTCTCAGGCCCGCCCCAGAACTATCGAATCAGAACCTGTGTTTTAACAAGACCCCCGAGAGATTCACATACATATGAACATTTGAGGAGCACCAGTTTAGCCATTTAACAAATACAGTAAGTCCTCGAATAATGTCATTTTGTTCACCATTGTATCATAATGTTGATGACATGCCATAGGAACTTAACTCTTATTTATATCAATGACCCTGTGGTAAAATTGATTTCACTAGATGTTGTTTTGCTTAAAATCACAGAACCTATTAACGACCCTACGTGAGGACTGACTGTAAAAAAAACCTGAGGCTCAGGAAGTTTAAAGATATACAACCAACTGCACTAGTTATATCCAGGGCAATATCTCACACCGTCTACCTGGCTAGGTTTTCTTCCATTATGCCATGGCTCTCTCTTGTCTACATCTAAAAACCCCTGAGGCTGGCAGAGCACACTGAATTCTAGTCCTGGTTTCACCTCAGATTCAAGGAAGCCACGGTATTCAGTTTCCTCATCAGTAAAATGAGGAAATTTGACTTTCTTGGCCACTGTTTCCCTTCAGGTTCTAAAGTTCTGTCATTCTAGAAATTTCGGGAAGCCTGAAACTACATGAGAAGAGTTGCAGAAAAACATGGTGCAAGACAAGCATCGTGATGAATATCCTTCATGAGGAAGATCTGCTGTTAGTGATGAGGTACAAGAGGGCGTTTCGGGAGGTAGAATGGCAGAAGCAGCTGTTCAGTCAGAGGAAGGATCTTGGGGGGTACAATGGAGGGAGGTACTATGGGATGTTTAAGAAATGGAAAAAATATATAAGGCATCTTTAAGCATGTTCTTAGTAAATTTAGATCTTCACAAACAAAATAACCTCTAAGTTAATAAAAATGTTCCCTCAGTTGGAGGTAGCTTGTACATTTACATCTGAGACTTTCCCTTTTCAACCTTGGGCACCTACAGCTATGGGCAGACAGTGTGAAGGTTAATTCTGTGCGTCAGCTTGGCTGGGTTGTGGTGCCCAGTTGTTTGGTCAAACACTGGTATAGATGTTGCTATGAAAGTATTTTTTAGAAGTGATTAACATTTACTATTAGCTGACTTAAGTATAGCGGATTATCCTCCATGATGTGGGTGGGTCTCTTCTAATCAATTAAAGGACTTCAGAGCAAAGGCTGAGGTTTCCTGAAGAAGGAATTCTGCCTCAAGGCTGCCATACAGAAACCCTACCTGAGTTTCCAGCCTGCTGGTCTGCCCTGTGGATTTTGGACTCAAGAATGCAACATCAACTCTTAGCTGGATTTCTAGCCCGCCAGTCTGCCCTACCGATTTCAGAAGTGCCAGCCCCCATAACTGCATAAGCCAGTTCCCTAAAATAAGTAAAGCTCCCTCTCTCTCACGCTGTCTCTCCCCCACCCCCCACCATCCACACACTCATTCTATTGTCTTACTGTTCTGTTTCTCAATAGAACTCTGCCTAATACAGGGGGTATTCACAGATTCCTCTCAGCTCTTATTTAACCAGAAGTTAAGTGGCAGAGAGACTTTGGGTGATCTATTGATAAGTGTGAAAAGTAGAAAAATCTTTGTTCCCAAGTCTGCCTGAAGAAAGCAGGGTTCATGTCTGACTCATCAACCAATTCTATGCTTAAGACTGCCCAGCACAGAGACAGAGGAGGGGTGCAAGAAATGTCTGTGAATGAATTCACATGACAGTGACACTTACCTGTGTAAAAAGTCAGGTTTTGGACTAAGACTTTGGCAAGTAAACAATAAGCTACTTATAGTGACCTTAAAGGAAGTCATTTTTCTATATACAGAATCTAATTAAAAATCTAAAGTATTCTCATAGAAAATCTGGAATTTTTGTGAGGGCTCAGGAGAGGGAAATAGAATACCCCAGTCTCCTCTAAATATCAGTGTAGCTTAATGGCTACAAAGCCAGACTTCGTTGACAAAACGTCTGGGTTCTAACCCCAGCTCTTCCATTTGGTATCTGTGTGACTTTGAGAAAGTTACTTTAACTCTCTTAATTTCAGTTTATCCATATGAAAAATAGAAATAGAAATGTGCCTGCCTCAAGGGGTTTATGTAGAGGTTAAATAAGTTAACAAAAATAAAATGGAGATGGTCCCTGATTTAGATGGTTCGATTCACAATTTTACAGAAGTGATATGCATTTAGTAGAAACCATACTTCAAATAGTGAATTTTGATATTTTCCTTGGTTACCATTATGCAGTAAGACAGTCTCTTGTGATGCTCGGCAGAGGCAGCAAGATGACTTATTGTCCAACTGTATGTAGGCTAATATAAGTGTTCCAAGCATGTTCGAGGTGAGCTAGGCTAAGCTATGATGTTCAGTAGGTTAGGTGTTTTCAATCCATTTGAGACTTATGATATTTTCAACTTACAATGGGTCTGTCGGGATGTAACCCCATTCTAAGTTGAGGATCGCTGTACTCAAAATTGTACCTGGTCTCTAATAAGCACAATAAAAGTGTTGGCTGTCATTACTATATTCAGTGATGAATACTCATTGTCTGCAACTGTACTGAGTGTTGGATATTTGTTTTTTAAAAGTAATGTAAAATGGCAACCTTTGAGGAGATCAATCAGACAAAATAAATACAATGTGGTTAAGGTGCAAAAGGGTACATATAAGTGCTTGGGAACACAGAACGCAGCTAATTATCCAAACCGTGTAGCCCATGAGGGTTTTGTGGAGGATGTAAAATTTAAGCTAAGTCTTCAAAAATGAGTAAGAGTTCACAAGACAAAGAAGTAGAGAAGGCATTTTTGGTGGAGGGGGCAACATACACAAAAGCGTAAGGCTTGGTTTGGGAGATGAGGAACTTGTTTCGCACCTGTGGAGCATCCAAGAAGAAATGCTCAGTAGGTAAATGGCAAGAGGGCCTTGAGCTCTGTAGGATGGAGAACGGCTGCAGGATGAACCTGGACTCAGAGGGTCAGCAAATTTGTCACTGTAGCTCTGACCTGTGTGCAAGAATGAGCATGCGGGTGGGAGAATATGAGTAAGGGTCACCGAGGACCATGGCATTTAAGGAGCAGGTGGGGCTTGATGTCCTTGAAACAGAATTAGTTAAATAAGTAGTGAGAAGACCCAGGAGGAAGCCAAGAAAGAAGAGCATTCCAAGAATGAAGGTGTGCTAACCTTCCTTCCATCAGTATGGAGTTACTTTTCATATAAATGGAGTCATTAAAATACAGGGGTTTTTTGTGTCTGGCTTCTTTCACTGAGCATAATGTTAAGAGTCATCTACGTTGTAGTGTGTGTCTGTGCATCATTCTTTCTAAGTGTGTGGCTGAATAATTTTCCATTGTATGGATATTACACATTTTGTTTATCCATTCATCAGTTGATGGTCATCATTGTTGTTTCTACTTTTGGGATGCTATGACTCATGCTGCTATGGATATCCATGTGTAAGTTTTTGTGAGAATGTATGTTTTTAGTTCTCTTGGGTCCAACAATTGGAGATGACCTAAGTGATATAAAAAAATTCTATGTAACCATCAAAAAGAATGGTATAGAGTTGTATATGCTAATATGAACAGAAGAGTTAAATGAAAATACAAGACAGATTACAGTATATATTGAATAAATCCTTTCTGTAATTAAAAGCAAACAAATAAATGAATAAATATGAAAAAAGAATGAAGGGATGCTAGGAGGAAAACAGTTGTTTCAATTCTTCCCTTCTCCCCAAATGCAAGCTCCAATATAAGAGAATAGTCCAAAGGGGATGTGCCAGTGTGCTTCTGTTAAAAAGAAAACAGCCAAGGGAACCTCACCAATGACACAACTTAAAGGTAATCTTATTTTACCTCTGTGGTGGTGAGTTTTCCATGGATGTATTGGGTTGTCGAAAAAGTCATGACATATTTTTTCTGTTTTTTGTTACAAAAATGCTTCATGACTTTTCCAACAACCCAATACAATTGAGATAATTGCCAGTAACTATGTGAATTTAGTCAAAGAAAAAAGTATTTGCTGTTCTAGAACTTATGTGGGAACAATTTTAAAATAAGAAAAAATAAATCTGCTAATGCTGTTGAAGAATTTCCAGTGCTTTCAGTCCCTGAACACCATCCAAAAAATGGCCATAAATCTTAGTTTTGTCCCTACAGGGCCGTCTATTTCCAGGGGCACTCTCGTGTTTACCTGTCTTCCTTTTGCTTTGTGAAAATCTCTCCCAAACAAATGCTGCTCTGGTCTGTTACTTTGGTGGCCTCCATTGAGCCTAGTTTCCCAGTGCTCACCCCTTGGGAGGTCCTTTCCTCTGGAATCCGGATTACCCTGTGACTCATCAGTAAAGTGTGGTCGCCATGGAAGTGATACTGTGCCAGCTCTTTGCCTTACCATTAAGGGAGCCTTCTGCTTTTATGCTCCAGGAGACCTAAGCCACCAAGTGAGATTCTGGCTGCCCTGCTGGAAAGACCATGTGGAGAGGCCACAGGGAGAAGCTGCGTGAACAGCGGGGAGCCCTGAGACCCCAGCTTTCCAGCTTCCCCCTTGATCCACTGGCTAAATGTAGCCACGTAAGTGCCCATTGAAAAGATCAGCAGGGCAGGTACCCAGCTGAATCCAGCCCAGTTCCTGAATCCTGACCAAAAAAAAAAAAATTTAAAAAAAAAAAAGGTAATTGTGTCTTAGGCCACAGAGTTTGGGGATGGTTTGCTATGTAGCAATAGATAATCAAAATAAGGAATGGTTCTTTTACCTGAAATAAAAAGGGGTAGACATGTTGAAAACATTTAAATAACCTTACCTCAGAGGGTTAAGAACAAACTGCATGTTTCAGATTAGCCCTTTCATGATCAATCCTTTCCTAGTCAAGTAGAGGGACTGAGAGTGTTAAAAGCCAAGTGAAGCGTTGATCTTAAAGGGAATGTGTTGCCCCCAGCCCACATAAATTGATCGAGGTAGTGTCCCCTTCCCATGAAAGCCCTAGGTCTCTAATTTTTCTCTTTATCTGCTGTTTTCATGTGTGTGCTTGCTGAGAAGTACGTCCAAACACACGTTCATTCCCCAGGAAATTCCTTTACCCACCTTTCCAGCTTTGATGGTCCCCTGGAACTGACTCTCCTCTCATCCTCTATGTACCTGCTTTGTCCTGTGGACATCACAGTCCCTGTTCCTCTCAAAGCGTAGATCCCGGGCAAGCGGCAACAGCATCACTTGGAATTTACTAGAAATGCAAATGTCAGACTCCACTTCAGACCTATGGTAGCAGAAACTTTGGAAACGGGGCCTTCAGTCTGTTGTAACAAGCACTCCAGATGATTTTTCACATGCCCTAAAGTTTGAAAACCATTGCTCTAGAACAGAGGGTCTGCAAGCTTTTTCTGGAAAGGGCCAGATAGTAAATACTTTAGGCTTTGGAGCCAAATAGCCTCTGTTGCAAATATTCAGCTCTGCTGTTGGAACATGAGAGCAGCCGCAGGCAGTACGGAAGTGACTAAATGCAGCTGTGTTCTAATAAAATATTACTTATGGGTACTAATATCTAGATCCCATAGAATATTCATGTGTCACAAGATACTGTTACTCTTTTGACTTTTTTCAGCCTTTTCAAAATGTGAAAATGATTCCTAGCTCGAGGGCCCCCGCAGAAGCAGGCAGTGGGGTAACATGGCCCACATGCCTTCCTTTGCAAACCCTGCCCCAGAACATCTCTGGTTTGCTCTTATGCAGGACCCCTGTTGCTGACATATCAATCTTTAGTTCAGCAATCTTTTCTTTCTGAGGCCCCCAGACTATGTCTCACACTCCTCAGGCCAAGGCTCTTCTCTGAGGTGGTGTCTTGAGGAAATGACTCCGGCTGGGACATTGGGTCTGACTCAGAAGAGGTCTGTAAGTGGCCCCTTGGGCAGGACTCTCTTTTCCCATTAGGGGCACTCACTCAGCTTCAGGTCTGCCTTGATGGGAGTAGGTTCAGGCCACTCCACTCCCCAAGTCCAGCATTGTAATCCATGCTGAGCTGGGCCCCTCATTGGCCTCAAATAAACCAGGCGTGGAGATGGCGAGGCAGGGCTGTCTTCTCAGGCAAGACCACATCCCTACGGCCACTCTGCCCTCTGGAGCCCTTCTCCCAGCACTGGCTGCTCCCTGTGGCGGGAATCGGGGTTGTTTATTTAGTGCCATGCCAAATTACACCATCCGGGTGGTCCAAGGCAGGAGAACTATGTGTCTTGGCACAGCTGGGGGACAGTGCACAGGGAACAGTGGGCTAGAAAAGCAACAAACATTAGAATCTTCTCATTTTAGGGTTTTTTATTTTTCTTCTAATTCTAAAAAAAAAAAAGTACCACCAAGTTGTGCTGCTCTCTGGGATGTCGACACCGTCACTCTTTCTTGCCTTGCCTCCCCTGTGGGAACGAGCAGACACCTTAATGGCAGCTGGTGTTTATGTCCCCACGCTGTACACAGTCGCACGCCTGGCAGCCCGTAAACAGCTTCCTCCGTCTCTGCCTCCGCGCTGGGAATTGCAGGGCTCCCAGGCTCCTGAGGCAAATGGCAAGCAGATGGAACTTCTTTTTTTTAATTCTCTTAAAAGGAGCAAAACATTTCAGGATTTCTTGTTTCTGGCAAAGCTGCAGATTTTATTGTTGTTGTTATTATATAAGTAAAGCAGAAAGGTGTTCAATTGGCAATGTTCTCTGCCTGCTTTGGAATCAGAACAGACTCCGTCTCCGGAAAAAGACCAGGAGCACAGGCCACACATCACTGCGTTCACGCTTCCCCATGTGGATCTGGTCCAGGGCTACAGCTGGAGCAAAGGGTGGCTTCTGAATCAATGACTGCATCCCATCATGTGGCTGAGAAATGGGGGTGGGCTAGTGGGATGGTTAGGACAGCTGTCATCATTAGCAGTTACCACGAACAGGGCACTTGATACAAAAGATAATGAAACAGAGGCACAGAGAGATCAGGTAACGCGTTCAAGGTCACCCAGTAAGTGGCCAAAACTGATTGCAGTTCCATCTGTATTTGGCTCCCTGGTCCCTTCAACCACTCCACGAGGCCTCCCAGCACCAACCGACCAGGCCCTGGTCCTAATACCAGGCCTTCAGTGTGCCCCGTGTTGTTCTAAGCACCTGACCTAATTAACTCATTTAATCCTCACTATTATGCAGTAGACACCATCATTATCCAAATTTATGTGAGAGGCCATTAAAGTACAAAGAGGAAGTCGCTGCTCACATACAGCTAGCTAGCAAATCGCTCACCTGGAATCGGACCCCAAGGCCCCCGGCTTTAGATGCCACCCTTGCCCCTGCACTACATGCTCTGGAGGGAGACAGAGACTTAGAGGCCCTGCCCTGCACTTCTTGGCAGCATGCTCTTTGGCAAGTTACATAATATCCTCAGCTTTCTGATTTCCAACATGAGCCCAGTAGGGTTCATAGTGAAAAGGGAGTGAATTGTCCCCTAAAAGCCAGGCAGGTAGCAGATGATTTACTAAATGGAGACTGCTATTTATTATATATTTAGACCTAGAGTCCATCCAGGCTAAAGGAAGGGGGACATGGACTTTTTACTTCAGTAATTTTTTTTTCTTACCAGGAAATATATGTACGTTATAGAAAATGCAGTAAGAATGAAGATGACAACAGCCTCATAATTCCAGCAGAAAGAGATTAGCACTATTAATATTTAGGTGTATGTTCGTCTGATCTTTCTCTATGCTTATGTACATCATTATGTTTATAAAGCTGAGATAATATTGCACTTTATGTGGTACACTAAATTGTGTATCATGAGCATATTTCTACATCATGAAATATTCTATAATGTTATTTTAAAGAACATATGCATTTTTCACTGTATATTTACACTATAATTTTGAAAATCAATTCCCTATTTTTGGTGGCTTTTGGAATATTCAGGTGGCTTTCCGTGTTTTCCTACCACATAAGTAAAGTTTTGATGAAAATTCTTCGTTAAGTGGAAAATGACAGCCTTTCACATCACGTGGAATTTAAGCAACACATCTAAGATCTGCATTTTGGGTCTCTTTCTGGCTTCCTGTTTCCTGTGTAAACTTGAACAAGTTACTCACCCTTTTGGGTTCCAGTTTTCTCATTGGTAAATGAGGATAATGATAATAACTACCTCACAAAATGACAGAATTCGATTGAGAGACTTGGCATAGACCCCCAATGTGTAACTGCCAGTTCAAATGATAAGCATATTTTAGAGACATGGGATAAAATTGCTGTTACCTTCCTGAAAGGTTGAACTATTTATATCCTTGCCAGCAGTGTAAGTACCCATTTCCCTGGAAACTTGACAGCATTGAGTATTAACATAAAAAAAAAAAAGAAAAACTTTGCCAATTTGGTTGGCAAAAAAATATTTCAGTGTTGCTTTAATTTGCTGTTCTGATCATGTGGATTTTTAAATAAAAGTGTACCTGTGCGTGTCACATGGTGCCAATGGCTAGGGAAAGGGAAGACTGACAAGGGAATCAAAATACTTGGAATGAAGAATGGCAAAGGGTTCTAAACTATGCAGCTGATGGGGAGAGACAGGACTGGGAAGAATAATACTCATCACCATATAAACTGTGCCTCCTGAGACCTGATCCCCTATTTATAGGCCATACTTTACATGGGGTTGTCCGAGAATTAGAGGTTGCCCAAATCTAGTGCTTGGGCACTAAGTCTCAGCTGGAGGACAGACAAGGGAGATGAACATACTCTTCCCAGGCTGGTTTGCTACACAGCTCCAATGTCTCTGGACCCTGCTCCTGTGTAGTGGGAGGATAAGTTCCCACAGCCTCAGCATCTGGTGCCCTCTGCCTCCCACTGTCCCGGGCACGGGGAGAAGGAGCATAGGCCAAGACTGCCATCCGTGTGATGATGCAATTCCTCTGGAAGCTGCCAATAAGCAAGGGCAAACCAACCTCCATCAATTAAGACACGGCACAGCTCTGGGAGCTAGTCCTTGGCTCGTCTCCATGGCTTTATTCTATGCTCAGAGGAATTGATTCCAGCTCAGAGGAGAATAAGTAAAGAAGATAAAGAAACAGGGCTGCATTCAGCCCTCCTGACCCTATTTCTCTAGGCCTCTAGGGTGTCGCACACACCCACACACGAACAGTAATGAAAGGTATTTTCAATTCTGCCAAATTCATCTATGGAGTTATTTATTGCCTGAGATCTTTTGCAGTAAGTTTGTGACTCTGACCTAGAACCAGGACTGCATTTACTCGCTCGGTCACGCTTGACGCTATGCGTGCAGAGATACAGAAAATACGGTCTTTCCTGAAAACTCTCACCAACCTGCAACTGTTCCCAGCTCAGTGCTTTAAGAGACTCACAACATTTTTAAGCACAACATTTTTAAAAATGATGTCACTGTTAGCAGGTACCAAGGAGCTCCAGTGGCCATCCCCTCTCGTAGGACAATAACCAATGAGTATAAGGGTAGGTCAGGTACAGCCCCTGGTGGAAAAGGGACTTCCCTCCTCTGAGAGCCACAAAATGGCCTGTGACATTCCTCTCCCATGAGTTGTCCACACTGAACACCTCTGGTGGTCAACTCTCAGACCCCCCGATTGCTGCTTCAGCACCTCCCACACCACTTGCAAAATTGTTCTCTCTGCCCCACTGGTGGGTTGGTCCTGATAGTCTCACTGCCACCCTTCTTTCTGTCTCCCGGGACACTCCAGCACGCTTAAAGCACCCACCTCCACACAAAGGGAGCCAACAGGTTCCTTAGACGCCAGAGGTCCCCTTCCTTGCTTTTCTCCACTGCCCTCAAAACAATCTTGAGCCCCCTGTTTCCTCAAGGTTTACCCTGAATGTCTAGCTTTTTAGGTCATGGATCTTGCATGTCACGTTTGTCTGCCTTGCCACCATCTCGTTTACCTCCAATAGCTAGCCTATCCCCATGTCCTTCTGATTTTACTCCTAAATATCTCTTAAGTCTGCTTACCTCTGCTCATCTCTACCCACCTACCATCATCGCTCTCCAGGGCTCTGGAAACATTTGGCCTCCACGTTTTTCAGTCTTGTTCCTCTTCAACTCGTTCTCTCCACCAAGCCTAGGAACACTTAAAATTCTTCAATGGCTCCCCATTGCTTTTAGGAAAGTCTCAAATCTCTAACCCGCCCTATATGACCCTGGTCTCTGTGCACGTCTTTAGCTTCATCTCACTCCTTTATTCCCTGGGTTTGGCCATCTTTCAGTGTCGCATTCTTGTTCTCTTCGGTCTGGGCCATGTTCCCCACCCTGCTGGATCCCTTTGAATCCTTCAGATCTCCACCCCAAAGTCACGTCCCCACAGATGCCATTCCTCACCACTGACCAGATCAGACCCCATACATGGTCTTGGCTCTCCATGTAACTTCCCCTTCATGGACTTCTCCACCCTTTATAAATTTATATCTGTGTAATTATTTAATTTATGTCTGCAGATAATTGAGCTCTAAAATTCATGAATAAGGAGACTATGGTGTTTTTACTCGCTATTATATTTCTAGCACACATTTGGTATATAATAGACAATCAGTAAATTATTAAAAGAATGAAAAAATGATTTAACAAAACCAGTTATCTTTCTCAAGAAACCCTAAGATGTGTCCTCGGGAGTAGAAAACACCCACCTATGTATGAGTCTTCCTGGATTTGTCCCATTGGGGTACTTTGGGTAGCAGGATCAAGAAGGCCATTTATTTTGGGGGTTCCATGAATAAAGAGAACCATCTCAGAGTTTTTATCCTTTTATGCCAGTTTTGCAGGATATCATGGTGATTCAGGGTAGGCCTAGTGTAGGATAATATAGTATAGAAATGTGTCTAAATAACTTACTTCTTCCCCAACACCTCCTACCCTTGACCTACTCACCAGTCCTTGTTGCAAATGTGTGCAGGTATCCTTTTGGCATTACAGGAAGATGTTCTTCTTGCCACCTCCACTCATTTGATCATTAAAAAGGTGTTTCTTTCTTTGTCACTACTTTGATGGATTTCAGGAGTACTGGTCAGGCATTCTATAGAATGCCCCCTAATTTGTGTTAATCTGATGTTTTCTTTCCTTTTTTTTTAAAATTGAACTATATTTGACATATAACATCATATAAGTTTAAGGCATACATCCTGTTGATTTGATTAATTTATATATCTCAATACTATTGCCATTGTAGCTAGATAAAGGGTAAATAGGTAACTGTAATATATTTGCAATTTTCTAATACATATAAGATTATTACAAATTTTTAAAAAGGCATTTCTTGAGCATGTACATGGGTAAAAATTGAGCATGTGTATGTGTAAAAACTGTGTACTATATTTTCTCTATATGAGCCTTTTCCCCATCCATCTATCCTAATCTTACTTAAATTTCTGCATCCAGCTAAAGTTCCCTAAGAATAATTGTCTCCTATTGAGTAATTGCCATGTGCCAAGCACTGAGCTGAGCACATTACACACGTTATTTAATTTCGTCCTTAGTACATAGTAGGGTAGGTATCATCTTCCCTATTTAAGAAAACAAAAAAAAGTAGGTAAGAGCGCCAAAGGGCAGAAACTCTGAAGAACTCATTCAGCGTCATCTGGCTGGCTTCAAACCTCAGTCTTTCTGGCTTCAAAAGCCACACACTTAATCTCACTGTGCTCTGCTGCCTTCATTTAATCCAGGGGGCATCTCTTGGTATTTTTATTCTTATTGACCCCTCTTCCTCTGAATTGCTGTAGTTCCTTCTCACTGTGACCATCAGCTCTGAATTTTATTGTGTGCTGTGCTGATTTGTTGGAGTTCCATGTAAATTCTCCCATCTGCCCAATTAATACTTGTGCCGTAAGAGTGATGTCTGCCTTCTCCGTCCCTCCCTGCACTGGGCTGGTTTGGAATAAAGAATATTAGGTCTGCATCAGGCACTCTTTACAGTTGCTCACACCCCCACAAGGCATGGAATAATGGGGGGAAAGGGGCAGGAGTTCATCAAGGGAACAGTCTACTGGGGAGGGTGGTTGAGGGGATATCCAGTGGGGTGCCCGGTGAGGCAGCCAAGCCTTTGGAAATATTATGATAGTTTTGATCACATTTGTACTTTCCTAAATAGCTAAATAATCATAAAAGGAAATATTGCATCATAGGCAAGCATAGAACCCTTTGAAAAACAACATACATCTCATTGATGGGATGGCATTCTGCAGAATAGAAAACATATGCTACTGTGATGGTGAATGTTAAAATAACAAACTATAGCCAGCCTGCCTCCCAAACAGCTTGGATTTCTTAATTGCAAGTTGCTATAGCTCTTTTCCGTTCTCAATTGTGAGCTTCTATCCTAATTGTCTCATAGACGTGTACTGAGGAGGCTGTTCAGCCTGTATTTACATCGTTACTATACACCATCAAATCGTCTTGCTAGCTGCTTCTCCTTGCACATGACTGTTGAGATTTGTTTTGTTGGTGTTTTTAATTGTATGTTTCACTGCTTAACTACTTTTTCTTCATATTCAATCCAAACTCCTACTTCTGTTTCTGGTTATGAAGCCTCTCTCTCCCAGGTCCTCTGGGCTGCAATAATCAGGCTAAGTTGCTCTGTCTTCCAGGCATTTTGAATGAGACTCACTCCTCTGAGTCTGTTTTCAGAAAAGTAGGTCAATGTCATAAAGAACAGGCTTCCTGAATGGTGGCTTCCTGGCTCATCATTAATCACGTCCTTGTGAACAACTGGGAAAATAAATTTCACGTGACTCTAGGCAGGCATCAAGCAGGATCCTCTGTCAAGGCCTTAGAGGATCTAGGTAATTTTACGAAACGGGAAAAAAAATGTTTTCTATTTTTCAAACCTGAGGTTTCTTCTTTTATTTAAAAAAATCTCAATAGCTTCCATTTCAAAAGCTTATCATTTCAATAAATCCTGGGAAGTGATTCTGGGGAGTTTTTTTTGTATAGTTAAAAGCTCTAGTGAGTAAGGGATATAAAAGAGTGATCCAGCCCAGCAGTGGACACAGGCTAGACTCAGATAATTCCTACCCTGTGGGTCAGATTTATTAAACCAGAGTTCTATTATGGCACAAGGAAAGGTAATGAGCCATATGGACACTTTAATTCTAAATTGCTTTTACCTAATTGTGACTCAACTCCGCAGGATGAAAAATCATTTGGCTGCTGCCTATAATAAAGAGATATCCACACCACAAAAGAAAGTCTCCAGAGGATAACCCCAGACTTGACATGTAATTATTACCACAAGGTGTTTCAAAGCTCAGGTAGCAATGTTGACGTGTGATCAGTCTAGAATCCTTTCTTGGTCGCCTGGTCGATTTTCCTACTTCTGTCAGGAATAGTGAACTAAGAAACAAGATGGAGGACACGGCCCTCGATTTGGCACATGGGATTTCAAACAGGGCTGAGATGGACATGCTGATGTGCAGCTTCTACAGGGCAGCATAGCTATGAAGTGGTGGAGAGCAACAGCCTAACTTCGCACGTTTTCTTTAGAAACCAGATCCCTTGGACTGAGCCACCAATGGGCACATCCTCGAAGCACTACGACTGAGCAAAGGAGCCGACATGCGTGCTCACTCTAGAGAGACCATGGTTCACACCACAGCCTTTCCATCACTTCCTCACAGACAGAAAACAGCACTATCCAGCTCTTCAAGAATAATTATGGGGCTGCTGAGGGCAGCCATGGGACACTATAGACAAGTAGGCCTATTTTATTATACTTGAAAAGTACACTCTGAGAAGAAATTCTTAATAATTCAAATATGACCTGGGTCAAAACTAAAGATAAGGGGAAAAAAGAGCTATGCCAATCATTTCCCCAACCTCTAATTTGAAAAGTTTCCTTTCCTTCCCCCCTGTGCTCAGCTTCATTCATCCACTCGCCCGTTCACTCGTCCACCTACCAGGAGCCAGAGCCTGTGCTGGGCACTGGAAATAGAACAGTGAGCATGGCATGAGATACTCACAGGCTGAAGACAAGGTGGGCAGGAGTAGCCTCGTTATCGATTCTGCTTCCTCTAAAAGATATCCTTTAAAATAACATCACTGCAGGGCCGGCCGAGTGGCGTGATGGTTGAGAACTGGCTTGGGATGCGAGAGGGCCCCAGTTTGGATCCCACATATGAGGGCCAGTGACACTGCCCTCCACAGCTAAGATGCTGAACAACAGCTCAACCTGGAGCTGGGCTGCCATGAGTCGCTGGCGACGGCGTAGGCTGAAGCCCCTGTGGCAGTGGGTGGCCATGGGCTACTGTGTGTAGTCAACAGCCAGCGTGAGTAGCCAGCGGCCGCCGTGAGCGGCCATCCAGAAGCCGGTGACTGATCTGCCTCGCCCAGGAAGAGCGCAATGATGGTGCCAACTTGGGCCAGTGAAGCAACGTCCTCCACAACTAGACTGAAGAACAAAACAACAGCAACTTGTCTGTCCCCCTTCCCCCAATTCCCCAGTGCTGTTCCCATCTCCCCAATTCCCCAATAAAAATCTTAAAAAAAAAAATCACTGCAGTTGCAGTAGTTTTCTGAAAGTGATTTGTCCACTGAATGAGGAAATGCTGTTATTCTAGAGACTCAAATTCAGTGGTCACACACCCTGAACAAGTACCATGTCAGCAACTTGCCCCAAGAGTTGAGGGGTAGGGGCTGCTCAGCTGAGGGCAACAGCTCTTTGGGGAACAGTCTTGATAAAAACCTCTGCAGGGATGATAGTTCTTGGTATTGATGATTGGGGCAGGGTGGGGATGGTCATCTGATCAACTTTTATTTCCAAAAGAAAAGCCTGAGGGAATTCACTATAGTCCTCTGTGATGGGTGGTAGATGGATAAAAGAGGTAGAATGCAATTTGGTAAGGATGTGGATGTTCATTCACATCAAACAACAAGGGAGCTGCCAGGTCTCAGCGCTTCTCTTGATGTTTAACAGAACATTCATGTTGGTGCAACAACGGGGCTGAGAAGGGTGACTATTTGATGTGTGTGTAACATATATGTAGGTGGCTATGTTGAATAATGCAATCCCGGAGAGCACGAGAGAAAATAGGGCATGAGCTTTTGAATGTTACCTAGTGTCTTAAAATTAGAATTTCATTAATTTGTTTGGTGCATGTGATTTGACATGTTAAGTTTATGAGACCTCAGAAATTTGATAACGTCAAGAAAAGCTATAGCAAATGACATGCGTATGGTTAAGTCCTCCTCAAAATACCATACTCTGTATTTTTACAAAGTCCTCACCCAAACACATGACAAAAGAGAAGACCCCTGTCCATAGTTCCTCCTCTAAGTGAGAATGTGGGGTTAGAAAATTAAGTACAATGACATGGTTCTCTCAGTTGCGTTCTTCGGTTAAAATATTGACTTAAACTTTCACAGGCACCACTGTTTGTTTTAGTGTGGTTGAGAATGATGGAAAATCACAGCTATTTCCCCCTACAATAGGTTTCTGGAAGGCTCTTGGTAGTCACTTATCTTTGTCTGGGGCAAAGCGTCAAAGAAAGTCTGGGGAAGTGTAATTGAAGAAGCTGTGTGAGTTTTTGCCTCCATGAAGGGGTTCAACATTCCTTTCCTACAACCCCTCAGCACATGACCACTGGAGTAACTACGTAATCTTTCCTTCTCTTCCCTCCAAGAGTCACTGGCAGAGATTTTGGCATCTTCTGCTAGACAAGATTTACATCGTGTGGTTTGTAATTTTGTAGATGGTCCTGGGGTATCAAATGCTCTAAACCTCATTTCTTGGTCACCTCACAAAAATATTTTACTCAAGTGAGATTCCTATCTCATAGATGGTGACCTCCCTGGCCTCCTATCTCAGAGTTCACACCCTGGCAGTCACCCCAAACCTCACCATGTGCAACTCATAGTCTGTGTTTTGACCACCTGCCCTGAGCAGGTGCACACAGGCCTCCACCACCACCCCAACCCCAACTCCAGGAGCAACGGTTACCAAAGGCCTTGCTGATGGAGGTTGGGCATCCTGTGACAGAGCTCTGTGCATCTTTCACTTGGGAAATCCTTGGCCCCTCCTTCTAGCTGTACAAGAATAGAGGCTTAATAGGCTGAGAAAATAACTTCATTCAGATTTTTTCTGGCCTCTGGATCCCTTTTCTTTCCACAATCTGAGTTTGTAGGACCAGCGGAAGAGCCATGAGCAGTCCCTGGGGAGCAAGTTGGATAGAGCCCCTGGAAATATCATGAAAAGCCTTTCGCCTGTCAACGGAGCCAGTATGCTGTTCAGTCTAGAGGTCACATCAGCTGCATTAGCATCTGCCCCCATGTCAGGCAAAATGGGGTATGGGAGTAGGTTAGGCTGTTCTGTCTCCCCTCCACACCCAGCAGAATGTGTTTGGTCTTGGCTGCATACAGAGGGAAATTAGGACCTTGTGGTTAGGAGTTTTCAAAGATTAAGAGCCTTGGAGATAATTTACTCCAGTGGTTTTCAAATGTCCTTTAGCTACGGAACCCTTTATTCCTGGAAACCATCCTGAAAGGACATTACTGAAAACAGAGAGGCAGGTATGTTCTAATTGAAGCAAAAGAGGGGCAAGTCCTGGACCCTGTCCCCTGAGACCCCAGCTCAGACCCTCCAGACTGACATGGCCCAACATAGCAGTCATTGGCCACATGGGACTATTTAAATTGTAGTTAATTAAAATTAACTAGGGGCAAGTGTCTAACTATTGGACAGTGTGGGTGCTTCCATTACAGCAGGAAGTTCTAGAGAACAAAAGTTCTAGTGAGCAACACTGCTCTGGAGTCTAGGAGATCATTAAGGAAGCTGCAGAGCTTCTAGAACTCTGGGTAACGTGGTTAGCAAATCACTGGTGTGCCTGACACCTGAGCAGGGAGAAAAGTCCAAAGAGGTGCAGTGATTTGATTTGCCAACCGCATGGCTGGTTATTGAGCCACACCTCGGGTCTACACCCCACTTCTGTCTGCACCCAACCTCTAAACCCACCTCTCTGTGGTCTTCTATGGATTCACCAGCCACACCCCTAAGTCTTTCACAGACAGCTCTGCTGTTTAGAAAGAGGAAACCCAGGTCCCAGTCATCTCTGAGGTTTGGAAAGGTACTTTAAATTTTATACGTGTTTAATCAGCTTCAGGCACTGAAATAGAGACATTTACACTCACATCAGGCTCAAGCAGATGTGGAGGGAAATACTGTCAATTAGTGAGAAGCTAATTAATCTTCCTGTGCCACATATTCTCTGGCAGGCTCAAAAAAGTGCTGTTTTGCTCAGAGCTGCAGGACCTCTCGCTATGGAAACAATGCATAATTATAATGTTGATTTCTTGACTTTGTTCGGAAGCTGGCAGCAGAGGGCAGATGTTGCCTGCAGTCACCCCTGCAGTTAGAGGGGAAAGAAATGGAAAATAGAAAGGTAGCTTTAATTAGCAAACCCGGGCATTTCGAATTCTCTGCTTTTCATAGAATAAACATATTTTATCCTGCATTGTATCTTCCAATTCAGGTATTTCAGAGTGATTTACTAATCAATCTTGATATTTTTCAATTTAAGTGAAAATATTTTATTATTCAATTTAAGTGAAATATTATTATTATTATTATTATTATTATTATTTTGCAATACACAGAAGCTCAGATGAGGCAATTATTATAGACGAAGCTCTTCAAGGACCAGCCGGCCTCTAGGACCTGGTAACTGGCTGTGCTTTTTTGAAGGGCTCAGAACTTGCCCAGGTCAACTTCATGTCTAATAACTTCTTCCTTCCCATCCAAATCACCCTGTGGTTGCCGCTAAGATACGTCTATTTACAGGGAGATGCCCTAACAATGTCCAAGGCAGAAACGGCACTTCATGTATCCCCCCAGCCAGCAGCCACCAAGGCAGCTGCAAGTTAAGGAATGTGAACTGTCAGGCGCAGTGCTAGATGCAAAGACAGTTATATAAATGAGGAAGATAGTATTTAGTAATAGAAACTGACTCCTGAACTAACAGTTACAATATGGCGTGGTGTTTGTAATAGAAGCAATTATAGAGTGATGGGGATGCCAAGAAGACTTGAGATCGCATCACGACACTGAAATTGTTTTTGCTAATGTCATGCTACTGAACCTCTGTATGTGTCATTTCCCTGGCTCCTTCACCTGTCTAGATAATTTTCATTCATTAATCAAAGTTCAGTTGAGGTCACCTTATCAGTGAATGCTCTCTGACCACACCACCTTCCCAAATGACAAACGGAGTTGGGTACATTATCCTCACGTCCTTAGAGCAGCTCATAAATTTCTAACGTTGTTTTGTAATTACTTGTTTATGTTCTATCACCCCTTTAGAATATGAACTTAGCCCCTCCGAGACCCAGTTTCTTATCTATAAAATGTAGCAATGTGAAGACAGCACATTACTTCTCAAATAAATGGTGACTAATGTTACTACATGAATGAATAGATGAATGAGATAGAGAATGTGATGTGTGACTTGGGTCATGAAAAATGAAATTTGCCAGGTGAAAAAGATATCTTTTTTTTTTAAGATTTTATTGGGGAATTGGGGGGAGGGTAACAGCGTTGGGGAATCGGGGAAGGGGAAAAGACAGGTAGATAAATTGCTGTTTTGTTCTTCAGTCTAGTTGTGGAGGACGTCACTTCACTGGCCCATGTTGGTATGATCATTGCGCTCTTCCCGGGTGAGGCAATCAGTCGCCGGTCATTGGTCAGCCGCTCACAGTGGCTCCTGATAGCTCACACCAGCTACCAGCCGCTCACGCTGGCTGCCAGCCACTCACGTAGCTCACGACAGCCCACAGCAGCCCCGCTGCAGCCTACGCCTTCGCAGGCGACTCACAGCAGCCCAGCTCCAGGTCGAGCTGTTGTTCACCATCTTAGCTGTAGAGGGCAGTGTCACTGGCCCTCATATGTGGGATCCGAACTGCAGCCCGGCTGCTCAGAGCTGGTGCTTCCAAGCGAACTCTTAACCAGCTGAGCCACTCAGCCGGCCCAGATATCTTAATTTTAGTAACTTCCTCCTTAAAGTTTGCAAAAACTATAAAACTGGAAACTACTTTCTTGAGTTTGTTATTCACATACTGGTATCTTTTAATTGTATTCATTCATTCACTTATTCAGTAAGTATCATAAACATATACGTGGGATGTTTGGGGAATTTGTGGCAGAGGAAGGACATAGAACCCTCTTTGGAAGATTTTGAAGTTAAAAACCCATGAAATAGTTAACCCTGCAGACATAAAAAGTGAATGCAAAAATGATGAATATGTATGAAGGATGTATATAATAAATGCAATAGGCATTCAGAGGATGGAGATTTTGTTCTGGTTTTGATTGAGGAAAGTTTTACAAAAGAGGTGAGGCTTGACTAGGCCCTTAAATATAGCTATCGTTTGGAAGGACTGGCTGGTGATGGTTTGCCAGCAGTGATAGACCAGAAGGACAAGAACAGAGGGGGCGTGGACAAGCTGGACTCGAGGTAGCAAGTAACCCATCTACCTTGAGCAGAGGACTTGCAGTGAGGAATTGCAAGAGATGAGATTCACCCATTTATTCTACAAACACTTACTGAATTTTTACTTTGTGCCAGGCACTGTTCTAGGCACGGGGAGTGTAATAATAGACAAGATGGAGTGCTGACTACAAGGAACTTAGGTTCCAGTGGGCAAGGCAGGCAATAAAAACATAGAAACAATAAATATATAACAATGTCAGGAAGTGGAAAGTGCCATGAAGAAAAATAAAGTAGGAAAAGAGAAAAGGGAGAAATTTCTGGGCTGTCCTAATGAGAACTCCTATTTTGGGAGCGAAGAAATCTTCTCTGATGATGTGGTATTTAAGCAGAGACCTGGATCAAGTTACAGAAAGAGCCAGACAACCATCTTGGAAAGTTATTCCAAGTGGAGGGGGCATCAGGTGTGAAAGGTCTGAAGTAGCAGCATGCTTGCTAAATTTGAAGACAACAAGGAGGCCAGGCAGGCAGAGTGGGCAAGGAGAAAAGCAATAGAACGTGACAGGAGGGTCGGCAGGGCCAGCTCCAACAGAGGGGCATGAGCCGTAGTCAGGAGGTGGGGCTTCATTCTAAGTGTGCTTGGAAGCCATTAGGGGTTGGGGTTTGAACAACCTAATTACATTTTAAAGGGATCCCTTTGACTGATGTATGAAATATGGATAATAAGAGAGTCTTAAGTAGAAGCAGGGTAATAATTATTGGGCTATTGTGGTGATGATGATGATGATGATGACAGTGATCACAGAATGGGCACAAAATACTTCAAGTGCTTCCCATTTTTAACTTATTTAACCCCAACACAACTTTATGAGGCATTTGCTCTGATAACCCCCACCTTTCAGATGAGGAAACAAGCACACAGAGGTGGAGCAAGGCTAGGATTTGAGCTCACGTTCTACCCACTTCCCTAAACGCCTGGTTTCTATCCAGGCTTGTACGAGGTGTAGCAGTGGAAATGATGAAAAAAAAGTCGAATTTGGGATATATTTTGAAGGTAGAGCCAACAGGATTTGCTGATGGGTTAGATGTAAAGGATGAGAGAAAAAACAAGAATAATTCCCAGAATTTTGACTGTGCAGCTGGCTGATTGGTAATTTTGAAATAGGAACACTCGGGGAAATCAGCTTTGGGCCAGGGCAGAAATCAAGGGTTCCGTTTCATGAAATTTTAGCTGCTGCAGACATTCACCTAGAGATGACTGGGAGCTAACTGGTTATTAAAGGATTGACTTCAGGGGACAGGTTGGAGCTGGAGATGCAAATTTTGGCGTCACTACGTAAATAGCATCTTAAGCTATAAGATTGAATGAACTCATCTGGGAATAAATATATAGACAAAAAGGCTGAAACCTGGGCCACTCTAACAAGCGAGAAAGAGGAAAAGAACTGAATATTGGATTTGGCAATGTGGAGATGGACAGTGACATTGACAAGCGTCATTGGAGTGGAGTGAAGACAGATGCTTGAGTAAAGTGAGTTCAAAAGAAAATAATTGGTATTTTTTTTTGAGAACAGTTTATCAATATCTTGTAAAGTTAAAAATAAAGGTTCCCTAATGATCCAGTAATCTCATTCTTAAACATATAACTTAGAGAAATCTTTGTACCTATAATAGCAAAACTAACATTAATAGTCAACCTAAATGCATATCAGTAGAAAAATGGATAAATTAATTTTGGTGTATTTAAAAAGCAGAATACTAAATATCAGCTTAAACTAAGGCTACAGATAACAAAATGTTGTATCTCCAAATGTGATTGTGAGGGGGGAAAAAGGCAGACAAATATAGTATAATACCATTTATATCAAGTTTAAATACATGTAAAATGATTCTATACATTGCTTGAGGGTACACAATTTGGCATAAAGTAAAAACAAAAAGGTAAAAAGGGAACTAACAAATTTCAAACTCAGGATAGTGTTTACCTCTGGAGGAGGAGGAAGAAAATAATCTGAGAAGAATATAGTCAGCACTTTCAACTTCATTGGTATCTTATTTTTTAAGTGAGAATCTCTACACATGAATAGTTGCTGTGTTATTTGTTTCTCTTAAATATAAATATTTCATGATATTTTTTGGAGAACTGGTAGAGAGGCATAAACAGACAAATCTTTTGAGGTGTTCGCTTAAAAGAAGATATAGGGCCTAGCTGAAGATGAAGGAAACTTTTTATTTGAAGCCAGGTTATACTGGAGTACGTTTGCATACTGATGGCAAGGGTCCAGTAGAGAGGAAATAGCTGATGAGTAGAGTGAGGAGAGAATTCCAGAATTGTCTCTGAATAAGTACATTGCAAAGAAGAAAGGTTGGTTGTAGAATTGGTGGTGGGAACACAGACAGGTCCTCTTTGATTGTTTCTACTTTTTCAGTGAGATAAGAAGTAAACGCACCACCTGAGAGTGAGGAAGGGAAAAGAATTGGTGTGCAGAGGAGATGCCTGGGGAGGGTAGGAAAGTGAAATAAGGAACTCATCGGATGGTGGTACAGCATGGAGGACCCACATGAGGGTTGAATCATCACTTTAAAGTGGACCAAGTCCTCATGGGTATTTCTTCTCAGCCACATTCAGCTTTCCAAGTGCAGGCATGCTGTAGGTAGAGAGCTGAGTTTCACAAGAGTCGGGTACTTTCCAGGTATATGTGATAAATGAGAAGAACAACAAGAGAGTTGAGAGCTTATGCAAAGTAGTGACTATAATGATACGTTATGAAATTTAAACTAGGAGAGGAGGGAAGCTGCCAGGACACTTGATGCTGAGATGTTGGAGGTTGTACGGTAATTGTCTTTTCCTCATCTGTAAGATGGAGGAGGTAAAATGCTGACCTCTCAGCCGAGGGCTGGGCACAGCAGACATTCACTAACATGCACTACATCTGTACCTTCTTCCTGCCTCCCCCTTTACCCAAGCTCCCCGATAAGCGGTAGATTTTCCGTGCATAAATTAAATCCAGATAAAGCAATGGGCAGAAAAAATTGATAGTTCCTCCTGTCATGCAACCCAACCACAGCACAGACAAGCACAGGAAACCTTTTGGCTCAAATGCATTCATTGTTTGAAGAAGAATAAAGGAAGAAGAACCAACAAAGAAAAAAAATTGATTCAAGAGGCTCCTGGTAACAAAAGTGTCCACATCTCCACAGGCTCTTCTCTGGATGTGACAGACCAAACAATGAGTCAGTTTTTGTTTGTTCGTTTGCCTGTTTCTTCAGAAGCAGAAATTGATTACACTAAGATGAGGCATAGCTATATTGAATTTTCTTTTAATGCTAAGATAATGAAATTCAACGACACTGGATTATGTATCATTTGTGTATCAACCTCCTGGTTACTGCTGAAGAAAAGTCTTTAATCACCGTGGTTTCTTTGGTTTACCCTCTTTGTCTTAGTCCATGAGGCACACATGAAAGAGATGACAAGATTGCTCAGTGCTTGGAACTAAACCACAAAACCCTTCCCACCCTTTTCACCTTTGAACTGAGAACCTGCTTTGTTCTCACAGATACATCTGACTTTTGTATTCTGGGGTCCTGTCTCTTTACCGAACCTGTCGTATCTGTGAATTTCAGTGAACTGAAGCTTGGACTTAAATCCCAGAACTTGCTGTCTGCTTTAATATCTTCTGTCTTAGGTTCTGATTGGTTGGAGGTTACAGAGAATCACACTAAAACAGGCTATAGATAATTTACCAAAATTTAAAAATATAAATTAAATTATTTATGTATAATACTTACATATTTGAAATATACTAATTATATGTAAAATCATTGTATCGATATCAGTCATGGGCATTTCTACAGAGAGAAAACTCACACTTATAAAAGCATAGCTATTTAATGTTGCATGAGCATACTACATTTTTCTGTTTGGGTTGTTGATTTCCATCGGTGGGTCTCTGGACTCTGAGGACTATTAAAACTATTCCCAGGTAATGTCCAGTGAATAAAAGGGAGGACCAGGTTGTTAAGCCAGTCCTAACTTTTCTAATCGAGTGAGTGATCAAGCGATCATTGGAGAACTGATGGCAGAGAGGAGAATCATTCTAGTGTGCTCTACAGACCAAGCCTCTGGGCTGCATGTCTCCATCTGGGGGAAGAAGTGGGTTTAGGGGAAAGGTTTCCTCTATCTTATGTGGTTATTACAAGGGTGAAGCACTTAGACCAATGAGTCACACCTAGCAAGGACTCAATGAAGCGACTTGTTTAACAAATCCTTATTTATTGTGTACTATGTGCCGACAACGACCAAGGCAAGCAAGATCTCTGCTCTCTGGCGCTCCACAATCCAGGGATGGGAAGCCATGCAGCAGACAAACAAGTGAATGAATTGTTCCAGAGTGTGACAAGGGCTAGAGAGAAAATAAGCACTCTCATGTAAATGAATATAAAGGCAGTTGGGAGGAAGTGCTAGTTGAAGTAAGATAGTCAAGGAGGGTCTCTCTGAGATGATGACAGTGAGTTCATATCTCAAGGAGAGAAGGCGCAGCCACATGAAGGGACAGAGGAAGAGCATCCCAGAGAGAGGGACGAGTGCAGAGGGCCTGACGCTGGAAGGAGTGTCGGGAGCTGAAAGGGCAGAGCACCAGTCAGTCAACCAGAGCAGGGGGGGCCTTGTATCCTATGGTTACAGAGAATCACATTACAGCAGGATGATTAATGGGCTATCAATAATTTACTGAAATTTTAAAATATAAATTAATTAATTTATATATATATGTATATATATATATATTTTTTTTAAATAGCCTCATTATATGTAAGTCATTGTGTTGATACCAGTCAACCAGTCAAATGCTATGGTAAGAAATCTAGATTTTATTTTAAGAAGCTATTGAGAAGTTTTAAGAAAATGAAGTGAAATTAACTGATTTAGTTTTTAATAAGGTTGCTCTGCCAACTGTGTATAGAGAATAAATAAATGTTAGTGTTATGAAATTGAGGAAACTAATAATCCAAGAAAGAGATGACGGATATTAGGCTGGGGTAGTAGCGGTGGGGATATATAGAAGTGGACAGATTTGTGATACGTTTTAGAAGTAAAACCAAGATGGGGTTGAGGAAAAAGTCCAGTTAACTCCTGGGTCTTGGGGCACACTAAGGAAGACTGGACAATAAATACACTTTCCGGTGGGAACCACAGAGTTTTATTTAAGACATTTTGGGTTTGAGGTGCAATGACACGGCAAACAGGCAGCTGATATACAGGACTGGGCGGGACTCAGGGAAAAGTCAAGGACGCCCATATGGATTGGGGTGCCATGAGCATCTGTGTGCTATTCAAGGCCAGAGGACGGATAAGGTCAGCTAGGGAGAAAGTGCAAATGGAAAGAGAGGGCCTAGGACCAGACTCCATAATAATTCAAGAATTAGGGGCTGAACAAAAAAACAGAGCCAGCAAAGGAGCCTGATCATGAGTCTCTGGGATGGTAGGAGAAAACCCAGAGAGCAAAGTGCTTCGAGAGGAAGGGGTAATAACTGTACTCAGTGTCGTAAAGAGGTAAAGTGAAATGAGAGCAGAGTAGGGACTATTCGATTTGGCAGTTTGGGAGTCCAGGGCTAATCCTGACAAGTGCAGTCTGAGTGTAACAGGGGTGAGGTGGGGGATTGTCTCAAGGCCCCCAGTATGGCAGCCTGGGTTTTACAAAGGCCTTCCCACTGCAAAGAACTGGATACAGCTTAGCATTGTGAACCTTGCACAAAGAGTGACAGAAATCATCACACACATACACACACACACACATCCCGGAAGGATACCACAACTGACCTAGTAACAAATCTAGTAAAGAAAAACCTAGAATTTGAAGACTCATGCCTGGGTAACTGGGAGCAGACAGTTAGCTTGGCCGTGAACCTGGGCAGGTCGAGCAGAGATGAAGCACAAAAACTTCATAAGGTCAGGATCTGAGAAGAGACGCATCGTCAGTGAGTGGCCTAGAGAAAAGATTTTTCTGCCTTCAACAAGGGGAGCCATGCAGGAAAATTGTATCCCTCGAATATGGCTCTAGGTGGAAAGAGGGCAAAAGAAAATAATAATGATAATTATTATTTCAAGTGGGACTGAGGTTCAAATTTACATTATCTGCACCATCATAGAATCTATAAGTCAAGGGTATTAAATTAAACTACTTCAGGTTAGGAGCACCCACTGGCACCCAGCAAACTCAATTTCATACATATGTTTAGAACTCTGCACATCAAAATTAGAGAGCACAGGTTGCTTTCAAACACATTTGCAATCACTACAAAAATGTACCACATACTAGACCATAAAGGAAGTCTGAAAAAAAATTTTTTAAGCTATACAATTGTTAATTACAAAAATAAATCAGTTAGAAAAGTAGAAACAATTATGAAAATACATTTTGAATTTTAAAATATATTTTTATGTAAGTCATGACTGAAATAGCAGAAGCTTTGAGCTCTGGCACATTTTCTCCATCCTTCCCCACCTCCTTCCGCAAAGAGCTCTGTCCCCAGTAAGCGCTACTTCTTCAAACTTGAATGAAGAAGCACGTGGAGCACAGATGGAACAGTGGAAGCCGGCATAGCTGACATACTACAAAACAAAGGTTTAATTTGTTGCAGTAGGCTACCAAGATTTGGAGGTGGCTTGTTATCACAACATAACTTTGTTTGTGATGACTGCTATTACAAAAAGGGTAGCTACCCCAGATCTGCAGCACACACAATACTTAATGGAGAAAAATTAACCTTATTCCATTAAATCAGGAATACAACAATGATGCCTTGTTCAGCAGCTAATATGATTGTCTGATAGAAACCCCCCCAAAATACAAACATAGTTATATAACACAGATACTTATTATAAATACTGACAAAATTGTAATGCATCTAAGAATAGATCTAACAATATATGTGCAAGACTTCTTTGAAGAAAATTATGAACACTATTTAAAGACATTAAAGAAGACCTAAATAAAGAGATAATATCTATATCTATAGTTGTATGAACTATCTGTGGGTAGAAGGACTCAGTGTACTAAAAATGATGTCACTTTCCCCCAAACTGGTCTACAAATTAAATGTAATTGCATCCACATTTGAGCCAGAGTCTTTTGTGGAACTCACTTAATAAGCGGATGCTGAATTTATATGGAAAAACAAGGCACAAGAATAGCTGAAACGTTCCCATAAAAGATCAGGAAAATGAGGGGAACTCTTTTGCCAGTTATTATTGCTCTGTATTTATAATGAAGTTTTGATTAATTGGGAGCATAATACTGTATATAAATATTAAATAAATCAATGAGCGAGGACAGAGCACCCAGAAATAGGCCCACACACAGAATGGAATCTAATATATGACTGAAGTGCCAACACAGATCGGTGAGGACAGAATAGGTTCTTTCAGAAATAATGTTATGACCATTTGTTTGCCATATGGACAACAACAACTAAAAAAGCAAATCAAATTTAATGGAATAAAGACTTAAATATAGAAACCACAAGCATAAGACTTTGGGAGAAAATATAGGATAGTATTTCTATAATGTCAGAGTAAGGAAAATTATTGTTAAAAGATCCAAAAATCACAAACCATAACGAAAAAGATGGGCGAATTCGAGTTAAAATTAAGAACATCTGTTAATCAAAAGACTCTTAAATGTAAAGAAGCAATAAAGGAAAACCCTCCTCTCCCAAAAGGCGGCATGAAAATACATGAATGACCACTTCACAAAAGAACCAACCCAAAGAGCTACTAAGCATATAAAATAGTGTTCAACCTCTTGAATAATGAGGACATTGCAAATTGAAACCACGGAGAGTCAAATTTTCCTACTGAAGTTTTGGTAAGGGTGAAGATCAATGGTAAATATTATGCATGGAGTCACTTTCTGCAACCACTTTGGAAAATGACTTTGTCTTTCTTCGTAAAGTAAGAAATATGCATCTCCTGTGGAAGAAATCACACACTCACACACATACGCATTTGTACACACATATAAGCCCTAAAAAGGTACCGCTCTGGCACAGGAACAACCAGAGTTCTGTACAAGAACGTTCATAGAGGAGTTATTTGTACTGAACTCCCATTACAGCCATTAACACAGATGAAGCCCCAAGCACGATGTTTAATGAACAAGCAAGATGAAGAATGCAAGTAACATGGCTAAAATAAAGATCCAAAACATAACAAAACTATGCCATGTGTGGTTGAGGATATTCTAGAGCTGACTACATAACTAGTAAGGCCCAGTGCAAAATAACAATGTGAGAGCTCTTGTTCAAAACGCAGGGAAAAAGGCTTTTTTTATTCTTTGGTGGTCTGTCTCTCCATGTGCTGTGATGTTTGTACAAAAGCAAAAGCTCATCTTTTCCTAGGCTGAGTACACTGATGGGGGGCTGCAGACCATCACAGGCTCCCAGAGCCCACATGCCTCTGACACCAACCTTCTCTGCCCCACACCGGGGACCCCTCGTTGGAGGGTAGGAGCCGCCTCCAAACCAGGGAGGGGAGTGGGTGCTGAGAACCCACCCAGGAAGGTAATAGGAGACAGGACACCCATAAGCTGAGGCTCCAGGCCTGACAGCACACTCCATGGTCTCATCTACTCTACTCACAAAGCAAATTAGAGGATAGAGTAATTATGAATTTCAAGAAGGCAACCAGAGAGCATTAACCCCTAACTACCAGAGCCCCTTCTGAGCCCTGGGCCCCGTGCAAACCGCCCTGGGTGCACGCCCAGGGTAGCACAAGGAGTAACATGTTAAGCAGAAGAAAGAGAACTGAATCATAAAAACTCAGGGTCATGGCCGCCCCTGCGGAGCGGGGAAGGGGAGAGATGTGATTAGGACAATGTACTGTCGATGGTATTGATAATGTTCTCCTTAGGGACTCATGCATATATTTCACTTTTCTTAGAAACTTTTCTACCCATGAAGTATTAATTTCTAGGTTTGAAGCATTACTTAGTAAAAATTATGGCTGTATACACACATACAAAGTACAGGAAATAGAGACAGTGAGTATATATATACAACTCAAAACATGTTGCTCTAAAAGGGAGCATAGAATTAGTATGGTAACTAGACATGCACATGCCCACTCTGCTTTCCTCCAAATATTAAAAAATAACAGCAACAACAAAGCAATATAAATGAATAGGAATAATGACAAAATGAACCCAAATCCTAAAAGACTATGAAAAGTAAACCATTAAAATTACATGTGAGTAATATCATCTCAAAGCCCAGATAGTATAAAAATTCCAGACAAAAACATGAGAGTTATTGTCTTTTGTGTTTTGTTTTATAATCCCAGAGTAGACAAAGCCTACCCAGTATGAAATGAAATCTAGCAGCCAATACCAGCAACAGCAACAACAAAAAACATGTGTTGATAAATTCAACTACATAAAAATAAAGTATGAAAAGAATTAAAGTTCTGCATGAAAAATCATTCCACAAGCAAAGTGAAAAAATGGGCAAAAATAGCAAAAAAAAAAGTAACTCATCATTCAAGGGGCTAATTTCCTTAATATGTAAACAGCTTCTATAAGAGATATGAAAATGAACAACAATTCTATAGGAAAATAGACATAGTGTCTGGACAATTAACAGAAAAAAATGTATATATGGCTCTAAACATTTGAAAAGGTACTCAACTTCATTTATAATCAGATAAATGAAAATAAAACATACAGAAAGAAACTATATTAACCCATTAGATTGACAAAGATAAAAAAATTGATAATGCACTCTCTTACCAAAACACTTTCATAATATGCTAATGGGAAATAAATGGGCATGACCATTTTCAAAAATAATTTGTCAATATGTCTTAAAATGTCATGTGCAGACACCTTTTGTCCCTACAGGAACTTCTATTATATGTGGGAAATTACACATGTACATGGATAGTAATCGCAGCATTTTATAATGTCAAAGCTTGGAAATAGTGTGAACAACCTACGGTAAGGGAGCAGACATATCTGGCTCTGAAAGTGAAGTGGAATGGAGTAGTACACAACCATTACAATATTGAAGTAGCTCTGCCTGTGCTAGTAATGATGGCTATGATATACTGCTAAGTGAAAAAGCAAGATGCTAAGGAATAAGACTAGTGGGCTGTCATCTGTGTTGGAGAGCAGAGGGGGAGAGGAGAGAGACAGAGGGAACAGTATTTGTTCACATATAGTCACCCTCTGGAATGACAGAGTAGGTATTGGCTGCATTGAGGAAGGGAACTGGGAGTTTGGGGAACAGGATGGGAGGGAGATTATTTTTGTTTACCCCTTTGGGCATTGAAATCTTACATAGATTACCCATCCAAAATAAATTTTTAAAAGACAAAATTCAAGTTATGAAATACAGCCAATTTATCATCAGTGAAAAGCTACAGTGTCATTTCAGCAACAGATAAATATTGAGATATAAGAGGATCCCCAGTGTGCCTGTTGAACAAAGACAGTAGGACATTTGGGAGACCATAAAACACTCCATATTGGCTTTCTATGTGTCCTGAGTGAAACATATATATTCCCCAGAGCAAGGTAGCAAAACAGCCTGAAGATTTAAAAACAAAGAAAAGCATCCTTCTTTTTATCTATGTAGTTTTCCTAGTAAAATATGCAAGTGAGCTTATATTTTGATTAGCCACCATGTACTAAGCAGAGAGAGAGAGAGAGGGAGAGGAGAGAGAGAGAGAGAGAGAGAGAGAGAGAGAGAGAGAGAGAGAGAGAGAATGATAGATTTGGGGAATGGACATCAAAGGTGAGTAAGACAAAGTCCCTGACCTCATGACCCCGTAATCTCTTTAGGAAGATAAGTCCAACACACAAGAAGTGCTATTTTTGTATCTATTAAATAATTCAATTTGTGAATGTGATCTATGGCCATGTCCAACTCCATTTTTTATTTCTGCTTTTACATTTTTATTTTATTTTATTTCATTTTATTTATTTATTTGTATTAGTTTCAAGTGCACAGAATAATGTGTTAGTTATACATTTCACCCCTCACAAAGTGATAGCCCCCTCCCTAATCTGTTGCCTCTCTGACATTGTGTATAACTATAACAATTCCATTGACTCTATTCCCTACTATACTCCATATCCTGTGATTATAGATAGATAGATAGATAGATAGATAGATAGATAGATAGATAGATATTAAATTATACAATATTATTCAGCTTCAGCTTCAGGTGTACAACGCAGTGGTCAAGCCTCTACACCATCCATGAAGTGATCTTTCTAACACGACATGTGCCTGACACCCTAAAAAATATTTACAACATTATTGATTATATTCCCCAAACCGTCTTTCATATCCTGTGGCAATATTATAACTACCAATTTATGCTGTCTAATCCCCTCACCTTCTCCTTCATCCCCACCCCCCTCCCATCTAGCAACCATCAGTTTTTCCTCTGTGTCTCTGAGACTATTTCTGTTTACTTTGCTCATTTATTCAGTTCTTTTTATTTTCTAAGATTTTATCAGGGAATTGGGGGAGAGAACAGAGTTGGGTAATCGGGGAAAGGGAACAGACAAATTGCTGTCCTTTTGTTCTTTAGTCCAGTTGTGGAGGACATCACTTCACTGGCCCATGTTGGTATTATCATTGTGCTCTTCCCAGGTGAGGCAGTCGCTCACCGGCCATTGGACGGCCGCTCACAGCGGCTCATGGTAGCAGGAGCTGCAGCCTATGCTGTCACTGATGACTCCCGGCAGCCCAGCTCCAGGTTGAGCTGTTGTTCACCATCTTAGCTGTAGAGGGCGCAGCGTCACTGGCCCACGTGGGATCTGAACCAGTGGCCCTGCTGCTCAGAGCTCGCGCTCCCAAGCCAACTCTTAACCAACGAGCCACTCGGCCAGCCCTATTCAGCTCTTTAGATTCCACATATAACTGAGATCATACTCCATTTTTAATTCTAATTAGCAAGTAAGAAAAGACCACATAGCCTAAGAGTGCTGGAGAATGTGGTCTTTGTGCAATAGAAATCTGACAAAAGAGTGATGGTGAAGACTGAAATAATGGGGGAAATCCTATTATTCCAGTAGGAAGAAACTGGTTGTGGACAGATGAGTGGGAATTGGCTTACCTGGAGGGCCACCTTGCCCTTCCAGCTTTTCTCCTCTTTGCCTGGTAAGAAGCCTTCCTCTTCTGAGTTAGGCCTGGCTGACATCTGTCTCTTGTCAGTGAATGCAAACAATATTGTTTTGACAGTAGTGAGTGGGAGTCCAAGTTAGACAGTGTCAACAGGTATAAACTAGGGAGTGCTTAGTGTCCTGTTATATTTGATTTTGGAGTCCTGACTAAAGAAGTCTTAATGAACCTCTTTTCATTCAACAAGTTGAAAGGGAAGAAAAATCTAAGGCTCTTGAGTGAACAGCTCTAAATCCCCGTTGACCGTCCACATCATCACCATCATCTGCTGGGCTTTACCTTGCTTACCAAACCCGGGAAACCCGGGGGAGGCCATGCACGTGTGGGGGCAGAGGGCGTGTGGGGATTCTCAGTACCTCCCTCTCAATTTTTGTGTAAATCTAAAACTCCACTAAAAAAAATTAAGTCTCTTAGAAATGGGGGCTATAACTACTTTACAATATTGTTATAAAGATGAAATGAGATGAAGATTAAAGACATATATTAAGTAGCTAATAAATTGAAGCCATTAATTATTGGGATTATTATTCCAACTCTAACCTGTTTCTTTCTCCTCCAGGGTAGGACCAAGTCTGCCAATGAGCGAGGCCTTCCCCTGTGAGGGTCCCCTCAGCCTTAGATCAGCACATGGCATCATACCTACTGGGTTGTCGGGAAAGTCATGATGCATTTTTACAACGAAAAACATAGAAAAAAATACATCATGACTTTTTTGACAACCCAATAGTTATAATCTTTCAAGGCTAAACCTCTCATGTTCAATTTATGATAATACTAATAATTACAACTACCCTTTATCAGTTACCTGCTATCTGCCAGGTCCTGTATGCTAAGCAGTCTGCATAAATTAATACAACCAATAACCCTATGACATGAGTAAGCTTCTTAAAACACCGTATGCACATTTATGTTTTCTTTACCATAGGTAATGAAACTGCAAATTTAAACTTTTCTAAATTATCTCATAATCAAAACGTGTATCCAAAATTCTTTTAAGTGTCCTGCCAGATGTTAGGCATTGTATAAGAGAAATTGACAAGAGATCATTTATGACATATAATTTACTACATGAAGAAGGCAAATCAATAGCTTATATCGCTGAGGACAAGCCCATAATTATGGGCTGCAACAGCCAGAGTCAGTCTTGCAGAGATATTAAAAAAGAAAGAGAAAGGGGGGGGGGAGAGAAAGAAAGAGAGGAAAAGGAAGGAAAGAAGGAAGGAGGGAGGGAGAGAGAGAGGGAAGACAAAATATGTAAAACCTCCATTAACAGGATTGTTAATTGTAACAGTCAAATAACAAGGCTCTTTTTCTCCATGTTCCCATCCCTCATTTTCTACTATCTATTTTTAGGACAAAGAAACAAAAGATAACAGAACTTCCTATAGGGATGTTGATTTGAATTCCAGGGATGTGCTGGTTGTCTCAGGGGACTAGTGACTGGCAGAAAGTTGCCAACAGATGCAGTCCAGGAATACAAATTCCTCTTCTTAAACAGATGCAAGCAAGAACTTAGCTACAAGAAGACTGCTGCAAAGAGCTGGAGACCCCTCAGTGGGCTCATGGGTGAGGAGGCAGCTTCCCTAGCCCCTTATCTTTCTCACAGCAGGGCATCCTACCGATGACACCATGGTGGTGACGAGTTGGTTAGGCCCTTCCAGGCCATACACTGGGCCTTCCCTGATTGGCAGAGGGTGAGGGAAGAGGGGGTGGAGGGAGTGTTTTTATACCTCTGTGGCATTTCTTGACAGCTATGAGAGAGGAAAGTAGCAAATTACTAGTCAATTGTATCAACAACAAATTATTATTCAACTGTATCAGGGTAGGAATGCATTTTGCTCTAGGGATATTTACATCCCTTTCTCATCAGCTTAGGAGCTAATATGAGCCGTCCTACCCATAGCTGGGTGAAGAGAGCCGACTGTGTCCATGTGATCAATCTAGGAGTCTCTGAGATCTGACCATGACACTTTCATTCTGTTTGAAGCCCAGTCCTATCTGTTAGGCTCAGCAAATCCAGAACTGAAAGATACAGTTGTACAGGCTACACACTGCACAACCCTAGAGAACCTCTTGTTTTACGATGGCCCTGGATTCTGTGCAAGCTCCTATCCTTCTACTTCCCAGGTACCCACTGAAGCTCTCAGTAATCAAAACAGAGTGAGACCCATTTCCTACTTTATTTGGGTAGAAAATCAATAAATATCATGTTTTAAGATTTCAAAACAAGATTTAAAAGAAAAAACATCTACTTAATAAAAAACATTTTGATTCCACAAATTCTACTTATTTAAGATTTTGTAATATACTATCTATATACCCTTTTGTCATAACAGCAAAGAAAAATAGACTCTCTCTCTCTTGCCTACCTTCTCATTTTATCAGCCTTTCCACATTGGAAAATTGTTTTAGGGAGGTTTTCATTTCAGTAAGAGTTGACTTTTCAATGTCTAATATGTGAATCAAAAACCTATTAGTAGAAAGTGAATAATGGTTTGAGAGAGTAATATGTAGTTCATGTCTCTCTCCAGATAATTCAGGAAGGTACAAATACAGATTTTGCAGGGTATTGATACATTTTAAGGAGAAATGTAGGTTGGACTGAATTAAGAAGGACTCAGCTACAACTGTGTTCCCTTAAGACTGCATATAAGCCCTGCTGTTAGATCAGCTGAAGCAGCAATGTCTCTGATTCCAACGTAGAAGCGCTAATTATGTCATACCCATTTATTTAAAAGCCTGCAGCAAAAACAGAGATGAGTTTATGAAAGCCTTTTACCGGCCATGAAAGATTAGTATTGAATTGGAATTACGTTGTTTACTACAGCACTTTCTTATGAGCAGCAAAATTTCCACGTGGGATGATAATTCTTTCAGAATTCTCAAATTCAGATAATACAGACTATTTCATGTCATTATCCATCAGCTGTTCTTCCCACACTGAGAGTTCTGTTAAACCAATGCCTGGGCTGGGCCAGGAAATGATTCAAGGACTGAACACCTTCAACGGGAGGAAAAGACAATTGAACCAATTAGCCATTTCACAACCTCCCTTCAGTTTGAAGGCACGTTTTGTTCTAGCTTATTTTATGCTCAGAAATTTTTTACAAATGGTAATCATTATTCTGTAATTACATTAAATGCCAGCTTTTGTGATCTCTCTTGAACCCTGTAAAATGGCAAAGCAATTCACTGATGCCATGATGAACTTTCTAAATTAGACACAATATACTGATTTAATGTGGGTGCAGTTAAACCCCAGTGGAGGCGACTGATTGCTGATGGTTGTAAATATTAACAAATGAGCAGGGAAAGTGTTAGTAATTCTCTCTCTCTCTCTCTCTCTCTCTCTCTCTCTCTCTCTCTCTCTCTCTGGCTCGCTCTTGCTCTCTCCCACACACACGCACCTTTCATTAGCTAAATTGCTGCGCAAGTAAAATTTTCAAAATGATAAAATCACAACTCTTACATAAATTGAACATAAGTCAAAGGTTTTATTTCTTTATTTAAAGGGGAAATTAATCAAATGTTATTGGAGAATTTGAAGATCAGGCAATCAGGAATGTGGAAATGAATTTGCTAACAGATGCAAACAGGGTTATTATCCCAGGAGATAATGTTTGGGGTAACCTTTTCCATAGGTCAGAAATCATTTGTATACTTACCAGATTAAATTCATTTACCCTGTATGGAAAGAATCATGTGCATTCTTTTCCATTTTCTACAACTCCATTCTACCCATAAGGAGTTCCAAAATAGCCCCAACAATAGAAACCCACCAGAGGTAAACCTTCTATAAAGTCTAATACTCCCTTGAAGGTCAGCTAGACACTGCCTAGCACACCCAGTGGGGGACACCAGCTATCTCTTTTGCTCATTTCTAAGTATTTGGCCATTTTCCTGACAGTCAGCTAGTCAACTGGTCATTCTGCATTTTCATAGGAAGAGAGAAGGCAGCTGGAGAGAAATCAGGTGGATCCTTCAAACCCACACAAACAAGGGATAAAGAAAGCCCAAACTCAGGAACATTTGGAATCCCAGACTTTCAGTGCTAGCAGGGACTTTAGGGGTCACGTAAAACTTTCATTTTACAGAAAGCAATGCCCTCTTGGCAGCCAAGCCCCCTTGCTCAGGGGCCTTGGGCTCTGTGAGGTCCACCTCAGGAAACACCTTCCCTCCTCAGTGTAAACAATCTCTCTTCTCCCGCCTTCATCCTCTGCACTGTCCCTGAGACGCTTCCCTTTTTGTTTGGGGAATAAATAGAACTAAAAGAACACAGGAAAATCATTTATCAGGGTAATATTTCTTTCTAATCATTAATACATGTTCTAATATTTTTCTAATGGAAGAATGGGGCATTTAAAATAGGATTTAAAGTAAATGTTATTTTAAATAAAATGATATGGAATGGTATAGGAAAATAGCTTTATACGGAGGTAGTAACAGGATCTAAATGTCAAGCTATTTCTTTGACCAGGCTTGACAATCTCTGCCCCTCACAGAACTAGAGGATGAGGGGTCCCCTTCCCCAGTCGAGGTCCTCTCTCTGGAATATCTTTGCTTGGTTGGCAGTCTAGCAACCCCTCTGTATCCCAAACAGAGCCACTAATTCCCCCAAACTGTTTCATGCTTCAGAAGAACAAAGTGTCTCTGAAAAGCAAAACATCTGTTTTTTTGTTTTTGCTTTTGTTTTTAATTCAAAGGGTATACTTTTAAAATTCATCTTTTCTAGGACTTTTCATGCATAAGTCATTCAGACCACCAGGGGTACAGCCTATATTATCAACTCTAGCACATTTGACATTGATTGATCACAGGATGGTGTTGTTCTGTGTCATTAGATGTATGCTATCTAGTTGGTAGATTAAAGATACTAATTAGTTAAAATGAAATTGATGCCAGTAGGAATAAACAGCTTCTCAAAATTTATAGCTTGTAAAAAGTCAGAGTCTGATTACTGTAATTATTTCTTTCAAAATGTAAAGTATATGAATTATTCACATTAATGAGAGAAAAACAGAAAGGAAGCAGGGACAAATGAATCTTATTTGTCATCTTTGTCTTCAAGTCTCACGCTAAATTGCTATTACTTCATTTTGTTAAATTCAGCTCATTTCTGTCAATACTTGAGAGATGTAGATGAAATGAACAAAGCTGCATTGTCGCCCCGAAATTCAATCAGGAAATTTCATAAAGAGAAATATTTATGAAAAGGAAGAGTTCTGAAGGAGCTGACACCAGCCATTTTGTTTCTTGGGCATTTTGAATGTTTTATTCTACGCCATCCTCCCCTCCCCCCATAATAATCATTACAAGGAACAAAGAACTGAAGCCTGCCTTCTTGTCACAGCATTCACCATCTTATCACCTTGTCTTTGAAGAGAGATTTTAATTTGCATAGCACTTCCCACAAGATTTGTCCTTTGAGCTTCACAACTGCCCTGCCTGGGAGTTGGGCAGGTATGGCCAGCTCCCTACCGAGGAGGGACTGGCTGCTCAGGACTGCAGAGGCCACATTCCTGGGAAACAGTAGAGCTAGGAGTTCAGACCCTGCCTTCTCATTTCATAACCCTATGCTCTTTTAAAAAAATTTTTTAAATACAGTCTCTATTACTAGAAATCGTCCTTGACAATGGTTAAATTAAGAATAAATTCAGAGGGTGCCCAAAAATGTATACACATTTTAAGAAAGGAATAAAAACACTATTAAAATCAATATATACCGATAGCAAAAGATGAATACAAGTCATGTTTGACTTGTGCAATTGCAAGAGGTGCTCAAAGTGGTTCCCATCAGCGTCCAGACACTTCTGATTATGGAAAACTACTGCTTGAGCCACTTTGACTAAAGTATCCACCTGTATACATTTTTTGGCACCCCCAGTATTTGAGATTACCAGCATTCCCTAGCTTTGGTCTTTATAACTTGCAGGGATCAGTACTTCCCAGCTCTGTGCTCAGCACTGTAGTGGCTGTACCCCAAAACTTCATGAGGCAGACAAAAATGGTATCAGCCCTAATGAAGAAGTCATCTGCCCCACTAGATGTACATAAGCCATGTACTGCCACTAAAGAATGAATTATTTCCAAATTTAGTTGCTAGGTGCACATACATGCCCTTCAGCTGCTAAGGGGAACTCATCTCAGCGAGACAATGAAGCCATGTTTTTCTGTCTGTGAAGACATGAGCCTGATTCAAAGACTGCACAGACAGAAAGCAGAATGCAAAATGTGTGCTGACATTGTTCAAATACTAGAAATATGTGCTGGATTCAGAAGAGAGAAAAGCTTAGCATATTAGGAAACCAACACCACTATTTCCTCTTCTCCATCACATCTGAGGCAACAAGGAACACTGATCATAAGACATCATCAGACTGACAATCATGCAAAAACTGCTCTTGACTACTCAGCAGGAGCCAAGCGTTGGAATTTTACAACACAAAATAGGAAGATCTCTCCCACTAGGACACAGACTGAGGTTGCTGGGGCAAACTGCTCCTGTTGCTTTCACTTCTAACAGTGAAAATCCCGTCTATCTGAAAGGACCCTGGACAAACGATCGAATTGCCTTCTAGTTCAACCCCTAGAGGAGTCATTGTGTCTCAAACTTGGAATCGTCAGGCTTGCTGGCTTTTAGAACTGCCTTTTTCAGAACAAATTCTTTGCCCATGTATGAAGCATCAAACACATTGCCTGGCATACAGTAATTAAGTAAAAATATTGTTAAATGATTATAGTTGCGTGTTAAAGTTATGACTTCATATTTTAATTTCCATTTTGCCTATCTGTACTCTATTCTTTGCCTCATCTTGAGGATATCGAGGGGTTTTTTTTGGTTCTTTGAGAGGTAAAGAACGGAAGCAGTTAATGGGATACATGGAGAAGCATGGAAGACTGGGTGCTGTCTCCCATGCCCAGAGCCAGGGGTCACCGAGAACTGGGACAGTATTCGTTGCACTCAGTCTGTGACACCAGCTCTTGTAGCTTGACAGTAGCTTAAGGGCAAGAACAGAAATTTTATTTCTGGGCCACATTTATGCCTCGGTTCCTGCTTGTCCTTTCATCGGCTTCTTTTTGCCACCTTGATGTCCCCTTGCTTCTTCCCTCTCCTTTTCTGCTCTCCACACTCTCCACCTACTTACGCCTCCTGCTCGCTCGTGGCTTTGGCACTACACGGCTTTTGCTCACAGCCTGTGCTCTGTCTCTCCAGGCCTGGATCACTCTGCATTCTCCTGCGTTCTTAGATCTCTCACTCGAGCCCCCCCAAACAGAACCTTCCCAAGCCGGCTAGTCTCTGTGCCGCCAGCAGTTCCTCATTGCTCGGAGATCTTGCGCTCAACACCGTGAGGACTCCAGCAAGCTCGCAGATGGAAGAGACCTAGCTCTGGTCCAGTCTCCTGCGGCCTGAGTGACAGGGACATACCATACAAACTTGAAGACCTATAAGAAAGGAAACATTCAGAAGACAGGATGGAGTGGGCCTGGCACTTGGACATCTCAGAAGAGATCAGTGAGATCTGCAGGTACGGGATGGCCCCTTAAAAATCCTGCAATCCCAAAATCTATGCCTTCAAAATTTTGAAGACGGCAGAGATGAGGTGAAGCCATTTTGACATGCCACCTCTGGATCTGACTCTTCACCAAAATATGAACTAAACACTGAAGGAAGAAAGGTCCTGAGGGCAGCTGCCTTCCTGCTGTAAAGTGGACACACCAGGAAGAAAGGCCAGAGAGTCTTTATTACTTTTATCACATGCTGCAGCGTCAAATCAGCACTCAAATATTCGACTCAACTGGCAATCAGACAGCCACCAATCTGCAGACCGCTTTAAGATGGGGTGATGATATAGCCACAGAGTAGGGCCGTAGCTCTAGAAAATGCATTGCTAAGGGCCAACGTGTGATCTTATCTCAGAAACATTCTTCTGAGCGTTCATTTGTACCTACACTCCCATATTCCAAGGATATCAGACAGTTTCAATCAAAATGGCTCTATTAAGAATTGGTTTACCAAAAATATACATATATGATACGGGACATTTACTAATCACTATAATCAAATCTCACCTTATATATTACACTGAGTTGTGCAGCTTTTCACTGTTTCAAATTTTCTTCAAAACTCATCTTTTGCTTCCAAACAAGAAATATGCATATTTTTTATAAAAAAATTGAAAGTCACATCTTACAGAATATACACCCAGCCTATCGTATTCACAGATCCATAGATTACCCAAGACACAAATTTTTTTCCTACACAGGATTTTAACATTGAAGTTGAAACAAAATACTAACCTAGTTTCTAACAATTTGTAGTGATAGTTTCTTTGCTAAAAAAAATTGCAAAAACTTTTCTACATACCAAGAAATATTGTCCCCTCATGGGAAATGAAACATGCTTAAGTACACTGATTTCAGGAATGAAGAATTTTCTCCATTTTTTTTATTTAAATAAGGAAATGGAGGTAACTGGGAGCTCTTGTCAATGGAGAAGTCAAACCAAACTCACAGCTAGCTGAAATACGTTGTCTGCTGAAGGCAGTTGATTGACTTGTTGATGGAAAAATGAAAACAAACAACAAAAAAAACTGTCAATCAGGTAATTTTTTTATGGCAAAATTGCCTTATGGCCAATTAATTATGTGGTGAAAATGTTTGTGGCACAAATGCGGCAAAGATGTCTATGGCAGAGATGCTACAGCAGAAGTACCTAGAACCGTATTTGTAGGCCCTTATGTCAATGCTATTGGAAGTCATTCTATTGAATACTAGAATGCTAGGGAATTTTTTAAAATATAAATATTACTTATGTCCCAAAACACATCACGTTCCCCAGGAATTTAGAACCAAATCATATTGTTAAATTTGTAGCTAAAAATAAAATTTTAAAGAACACTGGAAGATACTAGGAAGATGACAGACAAATGCTGTTTAAATCGAGCTTATAAAAAGCTGTTCTGCATTACTGAGTGCTTCCACACAGCTAGGCTGGTGGACACTGAATGCTACTTGGAAATCAGGTTTATAGTTACCAAGTTAAGTGGGGTGAATGGTGGCCCTCGAAAAGATATGTCCTCATTTTAATCCCCTGAACCTCTAAACATAACCATCTTTGGGAAAAGAGTCTTTGCAGATGTAATTAAGGTAAGGATCTAGGGATGAACAGATCATCCTAGATTAGCCCATCAGACCCTAAATCCAATGACAAGTGTCCTCGTAAGGGACACACATAGGAGACACAGAAAGATGAGGCGATGACCATATGAAGATGAAGGCAGTGATTGGAGTGATGCAGCCACAAGCCAAGAAATGCTGTCAGTCCGAGAAGCTGGAAGAGGCAAGTAGAGATTCTCCTCTAGAACCTCTGGGGAGAGCGTGGGCCTGCGGACACCTTGATTTCAGACTTTCAGCTTCCAGAACTGTACAAGAATACATATCTGTTGTTTGAAGCCACCCAACTGAAAAAGCAGGACATTCAGAGCTTGGAAACAGAAGGCTTACCAGAAACATGACAGCTGCTCTGCAAGGTCAAAACAAACTCTGCAAGGTCGCTGTACATGTTATACCCTTTGCTCAGACTATCCCTCCCCAAGTTCTTTATTCGGCTACCTCCCACTTTTCTTTCAAAACTCTACTGAAAACACACACACACACACACACACACACACACACACACACACATATAAAAAGGAAACAGGACTATATCAAATGTCAGATTCTTACAGGTTTTGTTTTTCTTTCATGGATTCCCATACCTATCCCCAAAACTACTCCAGAGATTTTAAGGTTTGAAATTAAAAAATAAACTGCAATTTTTATTTAAAAACAAAAAACAAAAACAAAACTCTACTCAAATGTCACTTCCCCTGAACAATCTTCCGCAAAACCTAGTTTGATGTCCTGCCATGTGTTTCTATAAGTTCTAACTGCTTACCACGTCCGATTGTAATTGCATTGTGATTTACTTGTCTAGACCTCTAGACTGTATATATTGGGGAGGGGGGCAGAGTTTACATTCTATATCATTAGCTTGCATTTCCAGCTTCCAGCACTGTCACTGGGACAGAGTGACCACCCAGTAGAGGTTCCTTGATCTATGGAACAAATAAATTTGGAAGTCAACCATGCTGAAAAGTTTTGGACTTATTCTTCATGGTAGCATGCTTTCAGAAAGCAGGATTGTAACTGAAGGATAGATAATGATATTCCAGCACCAATAGGAACATCCTACAGATGGCATATGCTGACCAGCTTTGAAATATGCTCTATAAGATAGTATGTCCTCATCACGGGAAATGTCCTAAAAAGGTTTCTGACATCAGAGATTGTGTTGCCATTGTTTAGGTAGTGGAGTAAGTTATGCTCTAGGCACTGTTCCTGCTCTAAGATTTTGTCACTTACCAGATCCCAGAATTCCTGTAAAAGAAAGGGTGCTATTTATTTTTAGTGATCCAGTTCCATTGAGTTTATTGACTACCTACCAAGTGAAGTCTTAACCACTATCCACTATTGACAGTGTGTTTGCTACTCCTGGGATTACTCAGATGAGTAAGACCCAGTCCATCCTTGCAAGAAGCTTATAATACCATGAGCATGAGTTGAAAGGTTTCTTATGACTCATAACAGACATAAAATGCTTTGAGTGTTCACAGGAGGGAGAAATCATACTTAACAGAAGACAATCAAAGACAGCAAGATGAAGCAGGTGGCCCTTGAATAGGGCCTTGAACAGTGGCTGGGATTTTGAAAGACCTTAGGAGTAAAGTCTTTATATAGCCCACTATCTCATATTTAGTTGTTT